>NC_133176.1:58975000-59245000 GCF_049306965.1 Danio rerio | reverse complement strand
ATGGATTGGGAGTTGATAAAACTGACAAAAACATAACAAAATTACAAAAACAAAAAAAAAACATTTATAATAAAAACTGAAATATAAAACATTTAACCAATGCAAAATAAGGCATTGAATCAGCAGTTCATCCAAAAATAAAAAAAATATATATCGGCATTCCCCTTACCCATTTTATTTTTATTCAAATCTATTTGATTTGTCTTCTGTAAAACATAAAAAAAAGATCATTTGAGGAATGTTGTAAAATTTTAGCCATTGAATTATGGAATATTATGGAAGGCAATGACTAAAGATTCCTCAAAATATTTTCTTTTGTGTTTCCAACATTGTTCACAGTATCTTTCGTGGTTTGAAAACCACTTGAGTGAGTAAATAGCTTTTTAATGACTGGATGAACGCTCGCATAACCGCAAGTATAATAACAATACCAAACAAACACTGCTGCAAATGAAGAGGAGTACAAATAAAATGTTCAGAAATCCTGCAATCTGTGTGCAAATAAATATTTCCATGTAGAAAATCATACATAATATTGAAATACACTTATAAATAACACATAACCCTTAAATATAAAAAATAACAACACTTTAGTTTAGGTCTTTAGTTTAGTACTGGCTTATTAGCTGCTTATTATTAGGATATTGACGGTTTAGTAGTAAAGTATGATCTTATTCTGCATCCCTAATTCTACACTGGGAAAAAATATCCATAAATTAGCACTTTCCATATTTTGTGATTAATTATTTTATTTTTCCCAGTTTATTTATGCTTTAATTTGCATTTTGGGAGCTTGATCTTTCTTACAACAACTTTTACCCTTCAAAAGATGTAAAAAAGTGACTTTTATGAACATTTTAATAGTTTAAAATGATATATTGTTTGTGTTGGTGTTGTATTTTATACTCCAAAACACCTTGTAATAAACTGCCAATACAATTTCTGTAATTTCACAGACTTTATATATTATTTCTTACATGTTACATTATTTAAAATGGCTAAAAATGTCAATAAAAGTCACATTGTTAAACTGCAGAGTTGACTTTTCAACATCAAGAGTCAACAGAGCACAAATCAACATCCCATATGCAATTCACAACCATAAATTAACAGAAAACAATATAAACACGACAAAAAAAATCATTAACAGATGTTTTTACAGTGTACCAAAAACTTCTACCTTACTAACTATTAATAACCAGCTAATTAGGCTAGTAGTGTTAATTAACACCATGAATTGTGACTTAGAATGAAGTGTTACCCAAAATATTAATGTAAAAGTGTCCTACCTTATCCAGAAAGCAGAGCTTGTCCTTCGTCTTGGCGTCCAGAATCTCCACCTCAAAAAACACCACAGCTTTCTTAGTCTTTTTAGCAGGTTTGCGTTTTGCAGGAGTCGGGGGCCCAGGGACCCCTGGCCCGGCTCCATTCTGGGCCTTTTTGGGCTGCGTGGCCTCTAAAGCCAACGTGTCCATAATGTCAGTTTTATTTGTCCACTTTCTGAGTTCTGAGTCCCTCTTTCCCCTCCAAACACCAGAGTTGTACTGTCAGCTGTGGAAATAAATCTCTCTCTCTCTCTCTCCTATTGAACTCCACCCTCCCCTTTCTCTGTGTTGTCGCTGTTGTTCATCTAAAACAGTTAGCCCCCAACTCCTTACAAACACAAGCAACCCAAACAAGTAAACAAAATTAGTATCTATTTCACTCGCATGCACTTTTTTCTGTTTTTTCCCCACTTTTTAATCTGAAGCTACTGTGGAAACGTGACTCTCCCCAGTCGTCCCAGTATGTGCTAATTATAACTGGCCTTATGGATGCACACATACCACCGTAACAGAGCCCAGTCATCACTCATTTACAGACCATACCGATATTCACACAAACACCCAAACAATTACATAAAGAGCAGTTTTGCAAACTTCTTTCATTAGATTTGCACTCCTGTTTAAGGGTATATGTGCCAATATAGAGGAATGGGGTATATGCCGAAGCATGCTAATAGGACTTTTAATTTGCCAGTAGCCTGGGTTAAGCGCTTCCGGTGAATTGAATGTCAATGCAAAATCCGGTGTGTTTAAAGTCTGTTTTCTTTAAAAATCAGCGATCTCCACTGGCTGAGTGATATCCGATTTAAAGTGGGTCTCAGATTGTACAAGAAGCATTGCATTAAATAACATTTCCCCCACCATATCTTTATAATATGAGCATTTATTTTTACCCCAGTATATCCAATGGAGCTTCTGCGTTAGCCTGCCGATTCTGACGGGCGCGTGCGAGTAAACAGCTTTTTGTCTCGTTTTACGCTTGAGCAACTAAATAAATGCTAAAGTTTATTTAACTGAATGTATTTTAATGACATTACAACATCAATGCTGTATAAGGAACCGTATAAAATGGAAAAAGTTCACAATAACAGGTCACGGGAAGTGTATCAGCATGGGAACAGCACTAGCTCGGCATATACCCTATTATGTATTGATTAGGTTATTTTCAGTCAAAAAAATTAATAAACATAAAATATAAACATTCTAGCTCAATGAAAAAAATGAAGACACATTGAAAACGCTAATTTTCTCTGAATTTATGAGTAAATTTATTTGAGTAAAGTGGTAATAGTTGCATTTCTTTAAAATTAAAATCAAATATCATGATTTAGAGCAGTTTGTTCTTCTCAGAAAATTATTATACTTATAAATAACAATTATAAATTGTTGTCAAAATTACTATTTTAAAAAACTTAAATTTTTTAAAATGTCTTAATTTTACTATATATTCCTCATTATATAAAATCAGAATAAATAAATATCGCCATACACACCCACTTGTACAGCTTCATTTTACAGTTATAACAATCAACTTTTCCGTTGGTTTGTGTTTGGCGCGCGCTGTTCAGACTCGGGGACGCGCTGATTTAGGGGAGGGGAGAGATTATTAATAACTTGGAAAGGCATGAACAGATGATAGGAGGAAAATACCCAATGCCATCGAGGGAAACCCCGGCAGAAAGCGAAGTACGCAGAATAAAACCAACATAAATTTAAAGCTAACTTTGAGGAGAGCACAAAACTACAAGATGGAGACCGCAGGCGCGCCATTCACCTGCTAACGTTTCTGAAGAGCTGAGAAGCCCTAAGCTAACTATGTCAACTTACATTTGAAGAAAAAAAGTGAGTACTAACAACACAACTAATATTAATTGATCACTTATCATTAATACTTCAACTTTAAAGTGTTTATTTTATTATTCTTCGATTTATTTACACTAATATGTGCGATTATGTTACCTGAGGTAACTTTTAAGCCGTTTGGCGCCCTCTGGTGCACGTCACGAAGCATCGCTTATGTCACTTATATCAACAAGACTTTGACCGAATGTGTCCAGCGTGTTCACTTTATCCTGACATGTTTTTTCAGCATGGAAACCATCTTCACAAACTGTATCTTCAGTAGTTTCGTGTTTTATTAGGAATAACAGTAAATCAACACTGAAACATCAACCTACTTCCGGGTTTATGGAAAGCATAGCTGACACAAGTATGTGCGATGCATTGATTGTCAACACTCACTATCATAATACAGTATATACCTGTTTTGTAAGCAGAATTATCAACTTTATTGTGTGTTATTTAGCATGTGAATGGAAGTGGGCGTTGGAACAAACCGGTTAGTCAAGTGCACACGAGGTTCACAGTCAAATCCCATCCTACAGCACTTGTCTATTGATGTGTTATCATTATTATAGGACATTTCTGGTAATATTAAACATCTCTTATGTTGTAAGTAACACTCCTATTACACCCACTGTGTTGTAATATGGGACAGAGGTTGTTTCAGGGTGCTGATATGCGCCATTACTATCTGAATTTAAACCAAAGCTGACTGAAATTGAATCCTGCAGGTTCAGTATGTGAAATTACTTTAAATCTTGTGTGTTTTGTCCGATACATAGATATAAACACCGAGCAATCCTTTGCGATTAGGCCGAGCTGCTTGTCACATTAGCATGTTAATCTGCAGCTTCAGTGTCTATAACGCGTGCACTTAATTTATATTGCAGCATTTCCACATCCCAAGAGCATCAGAATACTGTGGTAAAGCGCCTATACAATTTAGAGTACTCTAAAAATATCAGTATAATATCTTACCTCGTAATGCTTCATCTTTGCAGTTTGAATAGCTTATCCTATCAAGGTGAAAGACAAGCGCGAAGTCCAATCACGAAGAACGGAAGATGCCAAGCATCCAATGGGCTGAAGGTGGTGAGAAATGCGGAGCCGTGCGCTCGACCTCGTCATTGGCCAAACCCAACAGAGACGCCTTTTTGACCTACTAACCAATCTCTATCCGACTAGACACAATGAGCGTTAAACAAATATGACGAGCGCCGCCTGGTGGTGATGGGAAGCAAAAACATGCGCCTGAAAACACTCGATTGTTCTGAAAAATGCTTGTGTGGTGGAATGACAGCAGTAGTTTCAGGACAGTCGTCCTTTTGTTGTACGACAGATACTGAGAATGCACAAATGCAAGCTAATTTTAATACTTTTAATATTTAATGCATCTTACACATATGTAGTTTTGTTTTAGTCTTTGTAAAGATATGTTAAAGTGAAAACTGTGACTAAATTCAGATCCGCAATAGCACTCAGTAAGTATTAACAGTATATAACATTTAACACTACAAATGCTAGGGGTATGTACGAATAAAATACAAATATACAGAATGTACATATGATATAATCAAATAAATACATTATAGAGTTTAACAATTTTTAAAGTGCGCCAGGCTTTTTTGTTTAGAGTCTCTGATACTACTAATATTCATATGTTAGTCATCAATACCGTACAATTTGGTTTATTATTAGCAGTGGTGTAAAGTAACACATTTCAAATACTCAAATGACTTTAATTGAGTAGACTTCCGCAGGAATTGTAATTTACTAAGTTGTTTTAAAAATATATACTTTCACTGTCTCTTGAGTACATTTTAGTGCTGTATTGGTACTTTTACTCCTACTATTTTCCTTCAAATTGCATCACTCCTTTATTTTTTCTTGTCTATGGGGATTGGGTGAGAAAAAAAATCAGTTCTGCGATTTCTGTCCAATCAAATTGCACATAGAAACTAAATCACATTCTTTTAAACAACCTCTTGACATGGGCTCTTGAAAGGCAGCAAACCATTTTAAAGCATTGAAAGTGTTCAGAAAGATGTACAAAATCCTTATATGCAATGGCCCAGAGGCTGTTTAGATTGCCCAAAGGCCCTTAAACAATGAATAAATGCACTACAGAATGTTACGTTTTCACTCACGCACAAATTGCATGGAAACGCATCAGGTTTTTACAGTGTAGTACTCACTACTCCTGAGTATTTTTCTAAGGTCTACTTTTTACTCATAGTTTGAGTAATATTTACAACAGATACATTTACTCTACTTGCACTACATTTTTGGCCAAGTAATGGTACTTTTACCTGGGTTAGATTTTTTCAGTATTTTTTCCACCACTGCTTATTAGTACATTTACATTTATGAATCAAAATTTTGTTAACAACATAAGCAAATGATTAAAATAAAACCAATTTTCCTCTTGACTAGGGTAGACAGTAAAGCCCAAAAGTACATTTTCCCACAACAATAAGAGAGGTTTAGAAAACTAAAATTTGTTATTGTGTGTATATATATATATATATATATATATATATATATATATATATATATATATATATATATATATATATATATATATAACAAGTACTCAGCATTAATATTTTTATCCTTTACTCAGTGAATATAAGCAATAATAATAATAATAATATTTGGTGCATATAAACAAAACAGATTTATGAAACGGATATATTTATTTAAAAATTATTTTATCCACCAAACATATTTAGAAATTAAAAAACAATACTATTAAATTCAAGCAAAATATTACAAAAACAAAAAAAAACTACAACCTACAAAATTTCAACCAAATTTTTATTTATTTTTTTTGCTTCTCTTCTCATTAAAATTTGTATTTAATATTTTTCTATAACATGTTAATATGGGTGAACTAGTTTTTGGTCCGTTACCGAAAGTTATTTTGTTAGATTGGTCCAGATTTGACTTCAGTACTGACTAAACTAATGTATATGCACAAATATAATATTGTAAACGTATTAAAATATTAAAAAACATGAATTTAAAAATGAATTTAAAAGATAAGATTTGTTAAGGGGTGTACTAATGTATGCTGAGCACTGTTTGTACACACACACACACACACACGCACACACGCGCGCACACACACACACACACACACACACACACACACACACACACACACACACAATCCATTCAATATAATAATAATAAAATATACTTCCTAATAATTTCCACTTAACATTTAATGAAACATAAGATTTTTTAAAAGGTAGATGATTTAATATTATAAAGATATAATTATAACAATAATAGTACAGTTAAAACATGAGAATCATCATTGGTCTAAAATAGCATCTTCCCTGGACAGAGTTTGTAGGTCACTCGGTCAGGAATGTAAGGGGATTATGCAAATATAAATGACGACATACGAAATCCAGCCGAGAAGCGCCCGTTATGGCGTCACACAGGCCTGTTTATGTTTGAGTACATCATAGTTTGATAGAGAAACGCAGCTGTAGTTTCTTCTGGTTTCGGTTTTGCCCGTTTGCTGCAGCAGCTGTGCGGGTGGAGCAGATCTGCCACGTGGTCCAGGTCCAGGGGTGTGGAAACAACCAGAGACTTTGAGAATTTTCTAGAACTTTCTTTACGGTTTTAAATAGGGGGAACCACAGAGCGGCAGGAGCATAAAAGACCGCAAGGGGACGAGACGACACCTCTGCAAAGATTAGTTTCAGGTTGGTTTGAAAACAAACAGGCTAGCAACACTAGTCTGAACCGCAGTTTTTCTTTCGGAGAATATACATTTAAGAAACACGGAAGCCTAATGGTGAAGATGGGGAAAGATTATTACAGCGTTTTGGGGATTCAGAAAGGCGCTTCTGACGATGAAATTAAAAAAGCGTATCGCAAACAAGCGCTGAAATACCATCCGGACAAAAACAAGTCAGCCGGAGCCGAGGAAAAGTTCAAGGAGATCGCGGAAGCATACGACGTGCTGAGTGACCCGAAAAAGAAAGACATCTACGACAGATTTGGCGAAGAAGGTGAGTAAAAATATGCAAACATTTGTAACTGTGGCTCTGTTCCACGACGCAAATATGAATAAGAAGAGTTTTAAGAGGGATTATGAGCCTTTACTAATAAGATATGTTGTTTAAAGTACAAACTATTGTGTTCGTGTTTGTTTTCTTCTAGTCACGTTTGAGACAAGAGAGATAGATTAGATTACTGACTGGCTGAATCAGTTTAATCTATGATGTTACGTGGTCCTGGGCTGCTTTCGACGCACTCTACACTACTCAAACGTTTGAATTAGAGATAAGTCAATCTGCTGAATCTGTGATAGTGAAGTTTTATTTTGTAAAAATAAGTAAACGAGATCCGATCAGCAATGCTGCATTCTGATTGGCTGCTTGTGCGGGACATTCTAGAGCGTCGAGCGCTTGCTGGAAGATTCTGATAGTCACGTGGTGCGAAGAGGCAGAGCGTTTGAGTTCCGTCAATAGTTCTGTACCTGTTCAGCTTTAAACAATCTTAAATGGGTTTGCACATTCCAGAACATTTTAAAACGACTAGCACTTAAATATAAATATTTACTAATAGAAAATCTATCAAAAGGAACCTTTAGATATTTTTGGAGATACAAGTTAAGATGAATACAAACCTCCAGTCCTTTTACCAGTATGTGTAGTTGAGTAATCAAAATGATCAGTGGTTCTATGCTAAATAATCAACATTTATATGAACTATTAAATTAATCTTGAAATTTGAGTGTTGTATTTTTGTTTAAAGATTGCAATTTGATTTATTTGTGTGCCATTTGCAGGACTGAAGGGAGGTGCTCCTGGAGGAGGTGGTGGTGGTGGAAATTACACATACACTTTCCAAGGAGATCCTCATGCGATGTTCTCAGAGTTCTTCGGAGGGCGAAATCCTTTCGAACATATTTTTGGACATAATGGCGGTATGGATGAGAACATGGAAACTGATGACCCGTTTGCTTCTTTTGGTATGGGTGGCATTGGTGGTTTCCCTCGCTCCTTTACCACACATAGTCACGGTGGAAGAATGGAGAGAAAACAAGACCCTGCAGTGATCCACGACCTCCGTGTCAGTCTAGATGAAGTGTTCACTGGCTGCACCAAGAAGATGAAGATCTCACGCAAGCGCCTGAACCCCGATGGACGAACAACACGCTCAGAGGACAAGATTCTGACAGTGGAGGTGAAAAAAGGCTGGAAGGAAGGAACCAAGATAACCTTCCCCAGGGAAGGCGACGAGACGCCGTCAAATATCCCTGCAGATGTGGTGTTTGTGTTGAAGGATAAACCGCATCCGGTGTACAAACGAGATGGATCGGACATCATTTATCCTGCAAAAATTACTCTCAAAGAGGTGAGATGATTTCTATGATATTGAAGAAATATTCAATAGCATGCTAAATAATTTTATAGGCCACTAGATATTTGAAATAACCAACATGTTTTATACCATTTCAAAAAATGTAACTTCTGAAAGCAAACACACCATTAAGGAACATCAAAGATCAATCAGCAAAATCAAAAACACTTGAAACAGACAGGAGAAAATTCTTGCCTGTTTTGACTCTTGTATCTGAACATGGCTTGGTTGCTTGTTCATACTGAAAGTTACACATTTTTGTACAAGAAAACTAAGACGTTCACTTTCCTTGGTTTCCGAAATGCACATTAGCATGTAAATACTAGGGATGCACCGAAAATGGTTTTTGGGCTGATATCGATAGCCAATAAATCTTAGATTTGAAGGCCGATAACTGATGTATTAGCTGATGAATATAAATATTTTAAAATGTTATATTTTTGCACAGTGAACCACTGATTTTATTTAAAAAAAAAACTTCATAAAAGTTTGAACTGATCTAAAAATAGCCTTCTTAAAGCAAAAAAAGTAATAATTTCAAAATTGCAAGGTGATTATATAAACCTATTCACACTTTCACATAAATCATTTCCTTTTTTCCACATAGCAAATTTACATGCAACTTGACTGTTGCATAAAAATAATAGGTTAAATGACAACTAGATTTAATTAACAAACAAGTTAAACATTTTAAATAAAATGAAAACGAAAAAGTACTAAGTACTTAAACCAGCTCAAATGTCAAATGAAAAGTATTACATATTTGTACAATTGTAAGTCATTTAATACTTTTATAACCGCGCTCCACACTTAAAAGCAGGCAGTTCTGTACAAGTACAAAATTAATTGGCTTAAAGATATCAGCCTAATTTTGAAATTGGAATGATAACGATAACATTATTAATAGCATTTTTCAGCAGATAACGATATGGCTGCAGATACATCGTCTAGGCATGGGCTGATATAAGATTCTGACGGTATGATACCTTGGATCAAAATATCACGGTTTTACGGTGTTGTGATTACTGCTCTAGAATATATTCCTTTTTAAATGTCTGGGTAAACAACAAAAACTTTTTTCCCTTTTGATCACACTATATTTTATTTTGAGAAACCTTTAAAATATTTAGGAGCAGTAAAAGTGTCAGGCTTAATGAACTATTGAATTTAGCTGTCTCCGTTTTTTTTTTTTCAAATCAATCATTCTGCTGGAGATATTGTTGTCCTAAAAAACGTAAATAAATAAATTTACACACACCTTAGGAACGGTATTGCGGAACATTTTTACGGTTTAAAAACCTTGACTTTTCCAAACCACAGTACATCTCAAAACCGTTATCGTCCCATGCCCATGCGTCTCTAGTAAATACATTTCCTGAAGTGCTAAAAATTATTTCAGACAGTGTGCTAGTGGCGGACGCTCAAAGATTTGTTTGTTTTAAATCACTAATTTATCTCAAATCACTGCAATCTGTATATTAAATTTACAATTGCCAATTTTGATGTTGCTCAGCCGTAATGTTTTTGAATTCTGAAAATCGCGTAGAAATAATTCATTTACCTTGCATTTTACTAAAGTCTTTCTTCTCCACTCTTCTCAGGCTCTTTGTGGTTGTGTGATTAACGTTCCAACGCTAGATGGTCGCACGGTTAAAGTAACATCTCAGGACATTGTTCGGCCTGGGATGAAGCGGCGCCTCACCGGGGAAGGTCTTCCTCTTCCCAAAGCTCCAGATCGCCGCGGAGACTTGGTTGTTGAGTACGAGGTCAGGTTTCCAGAAAAGCTCTCCCAGAATGCCAAGGACACTATTGCAAATGTTTTGCCAGCTTCTTGAGCTGCATGTACTATAAAGCTGGAGTCACTACCATTGCCATGTTTTGTTTCATAGTGTTTAAATATCTGAGCTCTCTTGAGCTGCGTTATTTAAAGAGCTGTTTTTCCTGTAATGTTCAGCCGATAAGAGACTACATGGACTGAAACGTTGCTGGACTAGACTTGTTTATGCTTCTAAGTCATGTTTATTTTGGTGCAATATTTCTTTAGGGTCTAGTCCAGCAGAAGGTTTCCAGCTGTTCCAGTTTTTTTTTTGTGCACTGTTTTAGATATGGAGATGCTATGATGTGCAAGAGAACAGTGATGTGGTTTCTCTTCAGCACTTTGGACCTTTTGGACACCTCAGGGAAGTCTTTCTGTGAAAGCACCCTGTACTTTTTTCCTATAATATGGTGTAATGGGACTGTGAGAGATGCCACTGTTAAGTCGTTTCCAGTGTAATGGTGGCCCGAGGTGATTCCTACTTGAATAATCCTACGTCAAGTACATAAAAAACACACTTGATGTAGAGGTTACGTGGTTGGCATGTTAAAAAAAAAGTCAGCTAAGCCACAAATTTATGAGTAGATTTTATTTTTCAATAAAACAATACCAAAGAAGATGGAAAATGTTAGTTTACATACATGTAAGTGATGATATGAATTGTGACTGTGAAACATGTTGATTCACTAATCACTACACAGATGCTTTTCTTTCCTTCTTGGATTGTGTGAATGTTGAGGTTTGGGGTATTTTTGTAAAGGGTTTTAAATAAAATGTTTATAAGAAAACATGAGTTGAAGTTACATTTATAAAGCATTTTAAATAAATGTTATTTGTAAAATAAGCACAGTGCAAGATGTTAAATAATGAAAGTCACATTCATCATGTTTAATGTGTAAATAATGTTAAAATGGCACTTGATTGTCTAAACCTGAAGTGTAATCCTCAGCGTGTTTTGAGGGCCGTGTTTACGTTGTTGGTTTTGCATCCACAGCACAGACATGTGAAGATCTTCTTGTACTGCTGCCTGATCTGAACAAGAATGAGAGATCATTGTATTTGTATGAAGAATGCAAAATAGGCTTAATTTTACCAGAGATCATTTTTTTTCGGCCCCATTTACGCTAATACGTAGTTTTAAAATGGTGTTTTAGAATGAAAATGTTCCATGTCCACACTGGTGTTTCACCTAGTGTTTCTAAACAATTTTTCGTCCACACTACACTCTGGCATGCCCTGCAGGGTATGTGCATGTCTGAGCTCTAGGCAGTCACCAGGTGCTTTGAGCGCGGAACCCCAGGTGAGAGCTGTGCACGTCGAACGGTTCATCAAGAATCTACCGCTGGATCTAATCTCACTATATTTGTTACACGTGATCTTTAATTAACATTGTCCATGTCTAATGACATATTCCCCAACTTTGGTCTTTTGAATCTATTACTTGAACTCAGGTGTTGTGTTTTGGCTGAGCGTGAACATAAGTTAATATATTAATTAATGTAACCACGTACACTGATTCTGAACATTTGACTGATTGCTTGCCTTTATTTCCTAAAATGTATAAATTTATTGTATGTTATACTTTTATAATGGACATTATTGATCATTAAAACTGATATTCAGCAAAAGAGAGGGTATGTTTCATATTTTCAGTGAAAATTAAAGGAGGCAGTTATACACTCAGAAATAAAGGTACGTGAGCTGTCACTGGGGTGGTGGTACCTTTCCGAAAGGTACAAATTTGTACCTAAAAGATCCATATTAATACCTCAAGGGTACATATTGGTACCTAAAAAGTGCAAAAGTGTTCCTCCTAAGATTTTTAGCTACTAATATATACTTTTAAGGTACCAATATGGACCCTTTAAGTACAAATGTGTACCTTTTAAAAAGGTACCATCCCAGTGACAGCTCACGTATCTTTATTTCTGAAATTGTTGGCTCCGTTTTGTTATATGCATAAAGTTGACAGTCATGTAAAAATGCAGCTACACAACGTCTCAACATTCTTGGCGTCTGTTAATATCAAAATAAAAATAAGCAGTTTGTAATATCAGGTTTTCATTTTATTGTTTAGCTAGTGAAACAATATAGCCTGGGTGATGTAAATGAGGTACAAAGTACACTGTTTCCTTAAGATTTACCCAACGAGTTTTAGGAGTTTGTTTTCCATATCAACCTTCATAAGTCTGAACTTAAAAGGAGAGGTTGCAAGTCGGAACTTTTTTTAGGCTATTTAATATTGAGGAAAAAGCCCGAATCAGACATCTGAAAACAGAGTCTCCGTTTTCCCCCATCCACACTGAGACGGAGCAGCAGCATTTTAAAATGAAAACTGCCTCTACAGCGTTTCCAAAATGCTCTGTTTTCAGCACTCAAAATCTCCGGCGTAGTGTGGACAGAAGTAGTAACCGTAGCAAAACGTTGTAAAATGTTTTAGTGTAAACAGGGCCTCAGAGTGATGCCTTACCTCAGTACTGAGCACACAGTAGATCAGGAAGATGAAGGTTCCCTGCTGAGAGTTTATGATGATGAAGACGATCTCCACCACCATATTGACATGAGCGAAGAAACCCAGAATCCAAGGGCAACCAAGAATCACAAACTGACCCAGTGTTTTAAACACCATAACCCTGCAGAGAAATTGAAATTTAATCTTTAACTTTTACATTTTGTTATTCTAAAGAGTAATTAAACCAATGTTTGTTACTTGGTTTGTTTCAACTGTGAAACTTCAGCGTTCAGCTTTTTGAGTGCCGAGTTCAGATAGATGCTGATGCTGATGAAGAGAATCACGTTCAACTGTGCAGGGAAAAAAAACAGTATTAATCAGATTGTTTTTCTTCTAAACTTAAGTCATAGAAAAAAAAGCTTTACTCCAAGTATGACGCAAACAGGTCCCAAAAAACTCCAGAAGAAGCCTTTATCCATTTTAATCCAGCATCTGTTTGAAGTAAGATACAATCAAATAAACACTGAAAAAATATGGATGAAGCTGTTGAGAGTTGAATCACTCAAAAGTAAACTCACTGTTCACTGCCGTATCCTTCTGGAACCATCCCAATAGACACACTCACCCCAATCAAAGCAACCACATATCCAATCACACACAGAAATCCATTGCTAAGCACCTCCTTCTTTCTGGAGCTGACCTGTGATAGGTTCTTGACGCAGATGAAGAGCAGCACAGCTTCAATGAACATCCACACAAAGGCGGAGAGGAAGAGGAAGTGCAGAAGGCCTGCTATCACCACACACAACACCTGGAGAGCATGAGAGAGGGTTATGATGATTCTCAGTGCGGCTGTGCTGAGCTGTAGAGCTCCTTCATCATTCTCACCTGCTGAGGGCGAATGAGGCTCAGGAACTGTTGTGTGAGCAGCAACAGAAGGTGAGCCGACAGCAGACTGATGCAGATGTTGATTCGAGCCACATTATTGACTCCAGGACTCCACTGACAAAGAGCAAAGGACAACAGAGCCAAACTGAAGAACACCAGACCCACGATCACACACACCAGATTCAGCAGATCCAGCAGATCGCTCTGAGAAAACATGCAGAGAACATGAGTGCCAGATCTGTGCTGCTCTTCAATGCTCTCTAGAAATGTTCTGGTACCGGTGGTGGACTGCTGCTGGTCTGCATGATGAGAGCGAATGTGGACAGATGAACACAGGAACACACAGTGTGGCTGCTGTTGCTGTTTAACACAGAACAACCATCTACAATCCACTCGCTGATATTCCAGTACACACAGGACAGAGAACCGCTGGGGTCAAACTCCTGCAAGAAGAAGAAGAAACAAGCAGAAAATATGAGCAGAGTGAATATTAGATGTGTTCAGATGTTGATCAGTGCTGATGTTGGACTAAAACACATTTCAGTCTCTCACTCTGATGTGTCTGAAGGTGAAGTTGACTGGTTTGGTGAGTGCAGTGTTGCTGGTTTTGGGAAGAGTAGCTGAGATCACAGTGGACATCATGGTTTTATTTGTGTTTTTTTGTGTGTTGAAGAAGTCGGCCTTCAGTAGATTCTCCATTATAGTGTAGCTCATGAAAGCCACAGCAGCAGATCCTGAGGGACAGAAACAGGTGCTTGCATGCAATACTGGCTGAAAAACGACAATAAAAACACTGCGAAGTGTATTTGATATGTTTATCTTGACTTGTCCCCCCTACAAAGTACATACGTGTGTCCTTGTTGTTCTTGGCAATGCCAATAAGATCAATGTCCATAAATGAATTAGTTGTGTTTAGTTGAAGGATTTCATTTAAAGTGACATTTGGTCCAACCATGAAAACGTGTCCCTCTGATTAAAAAACAAAGCAGGAGTTATTAAACACTTCACTCCATATCCTGTATTCATTTAGATATTTCTCTCATCAATAAATTAACACAATATATATTTATTTCTGTAAAGATTTTGATTCTGAACCATTTTGAGAGATGTACACAATAACAGTGGTTCCAACGTTTTCCCTGTATTGCATTTCTAATTTCTACTGCTTCCGAGAATCCAAAAAGAGCCACATATTGATAAATAATACTATGATAGCTGTTTTAACATTAATTTATGATAGAATTGCCTCTTTATAAAGTTATGAAATAGTTTGACAACAAACAGGAAACGTTCATGGGCCGATGACACAACCACATTGAACCACATATGGTCTATAGTTCAATCTCTACTTGGAAACAGACTTATATAACCTCAAAAGACCAAGATTTTACTTCATATATGAAGTTTTAACCAATACTGCGGCAACAAAGTTTTCTAGGAAAAATCAAATTCTTAATCTCATTATAACAACAATTAAACGAATGTAGTCTTGAGACGTGCTTTCCCTTATAGTTTTGAAGATAAAAACATTACTGGCGGTCTTGACATTTGTCTAATTTGATGGAATTTGTGCTATTTTGATTTATTTTCTGTAATGATAGACAATTATGTATTTGCGGTAGACATTTTCATTAGTGCCACCCCATCACTGCTTACTAGACTATATAAACTAACTTTTATTATATTTAGCACAAGTGTCTCCACTTACCTACATTCTCCAGAGTAAAACTGACATTGGCACTTGTGTCTGTCAGCTTCACCAGTGTAGAGATGAGTTTCTCAGTGGATTCCAGCACACGGTTTCCATATGAGGCCAGTTCAGCCGGGCTGTCTGACGATGAAGACACTAAAAACTTCTCTGTGGCTTCAAGGACCATGTCTAAATAGTTGGTCACTGTCTAAATTATTGATCAAACAGATACAGTTACATGTGAATGTCAAGAGAGCCAACATAAGAAAACTGGATCAGTTTTTATATAACTGAAGATTTGATTGTTTTATATTTTTTCTTATGGAGACTTACATTTAAAGGAAGCACTTGAACCGTGATGTTCTCTATCAGCTCAAGAATGTTTACAAGACAATCTTTAGCAGTCCAATCCTGAAATCACAACAGATAATTCAGATCATGTTTATATAGGCTATTAACGAGCAGGTCAAATAAGTTTTCAAAAAATGTGCTGTTTGTAAAGTTGTTAATCAAAAAAAGTGCATGCTAAATCAAAATGTAGTCTCTCAAAAAAAAAAAAAAAAATCAGCTCTGAATTGTATTAATGTGTTGTTATACTTTCAAATTGTTTGCATTACAGTGATCTACATCACCACAATCGAAGTAGCATAATTGCAAAACAGCTGACAATTCAGATTTAAGTTGGCTCGTGGAAGGGAGTGTTTTACAGACCTTAAGCCTCATCGAAATAGTTTCTGGCTACACAAAATAATTCTAATATGAAATGCATGTTCTGAGAAACATTTTGAGACATATTTTCCTGACCATGGAGACATTTAAACCTTTGAAGGGGACTCCAACACAACATTACCACACTTGAAAACACCACATGACCTGCTGTTTAATAGCAAAAGGAAGTTCCAGAGAAAGAAAAGCACATTGTACATTATCCTATCATTTTGATCGGAGCTTAAGTCCACCTCAACGTCAGAAACTCAACTTACTGTGCATGCTTCCTCCAGTGTTGTATGTACATCTGCAATTAGAGAAATCAACATGAAGGCAATAATAAAATAAACCATATCAATTTTAAAGTTCACATTGTAAAACATATTCAAAACATTTCATGGTGTTAATTCACCAAGTTAATCACAGTGTTAATAGATTGCTCAACATAGTATATACTTATATTTCAGAGGTTTTTCATCTTTAATGTGATATGACAGTGGAGTTTACAGACAGGGAATTTCATCACATAATATTGTGTAATGGAAATGCCAAAATGCACATAAATTTAGAAAATGAGCATAAAAAAGATCCGCTTGCAGGTCCACCATCATAGTGTGGCATTGTCTTGGGTGACACTTCTTTACAATATGGCATGGAGGTCGAGGACAGTACCACTGGACTGGCCAACTGGGGTGGTAGTTCTCATTTTTAAGAAGGGGGGCCAAAGGGTGTGCTCCAACTAAAGGGGGATCACATTTCTCAGCCTTCTTGAAAAAGTTTATGCCAGGGTACTGGAGAGGAGGATCTGCCCGATCGAGGGGGACCAATGTGAATTTCGTCCAGGCCGTGAAATACTGGACCAGCTCTAGTCTATACCCTCACCAGGGTGCTCAAGGGTTCATAGGAGTATGCCCAAACAGTCCACATGTGTTTCATAGACCTGGAAAGACATTCGACCATGTCCCTTATTGGAGGTGCTCTGTTATGGGCTGTCTCGTCCCTGTGTGAACAGAGTAGGAGTTTGATTCGCATTGCCTGCAATAAGTCAGACTTGTTTTCAGTGCATGTTGGACTCTGGCAGGGTTGCCCTTGGTCACCCATTCTGTGCATAATTTTTATGGACAGAATTTCTAAGCGCAGCATTGGGGTGGAGGGGGTCTGTATAGGATTATAATTCTGTTATTTGCAGACGATGTTTTCTGTTGGGTTCATCAGACATGGTCCTTCAGCATGCAATAGGGCAGTTTGCCACCGATTGTGAGAATCAAGACCTCCAAGCCTGAGGCCATGATGCTCCACTGGAAAAAGGTGACTTGCCATCTCCAGGTTGGAGGAAAGTCCTTACCTCAGAGGGAGGAGTTTAAGTATTATAGGGTTATTTTCGCAAATGAGGGAAGGATAGATTATGAGATTGACAGGCCGATCAGTGCAGCAGCAGCAGTAATGCAGTCAATGTACCAATTCTTCTGGTAAAGAAAGAGCTGAGGCAAAAGGCAAAGCTATCAATTAACTGGTTAATCCTGGGCCATGACTGAAAGGAAAAGATCTCTGATACAAGTGGCCAAAAATGAGCCATATAGTTATAGACAGGGTGAGGAGCTCTGTCACCCAGGAGGAGCAGATTAGCAGCTGTTCAAGCAATATATATTATAATAATAATAAAAAAACACATTGGCTTCTGTCACAGCAAATGACATTTTTCTTTTTCATAATTGGTGCTAGTTTATCCATGATGATTTTGTTTTCTTTGACATTGGATAAAAACGAATGCTTTATTTGCCTAAATTATGCTTTATTATTATTTATACAATATTGTAATTTTGGAAGCCCTTGGATCTGTAGTTTTTGGCTTTTATCGGTGGTATGTTAAAACCAATAAATCCTGATGGAGTATATCACTAAATAAATTAGCAATCATTCAAATGTACTCGATTAGATGTTAAAATTTGATGGTTTGTAAAAGTTATTGGATTGTGAGTATAAATTGGGTATATTGATCATGTAAATTAAATAATATCACTACTTGATTAAGCTTCAACGCAAGGTGTGATGCTAAACTCAAGAGTTTAAAAAAGCTGAAAGTAAATAGACTTACCTGCACAGTAGGCTGAGCAAATTAAGGGACTAATCAGTTCATAGACAGAATAATTTCCAGGACAAGCTTTGACTTGAATGGAAAAAGAGCCGTTAAGGCAGCAGTCCCCGCACCAGTGACTGCAGACATTTCGAGTGACGACTCCATCCTCTACTGCTGGGTGTCCACCACTAATCCACAGTGGGGCAGCAGTGCCACAGCTATAGACCTCAACACATGTGTCTGGGATATGAGCGCTCAGACCGTTAATGAAGAGCCGATACCAGCCGCTCCAGGAGACTGAGGCATCACACATGATGGGGGGTTGTGAATTACCAATGTGTCTCCATGAATCGTTCAGCACAGTGTAGTTGTTGCAGGGGTCAGTCAGACTAGCTGTTAGGAAAATATTTTGAAAAATCATTACAAAACATTGTTTTAAACTGCTATAATGTATACAGGGAGAACTACAAAGCATTATTTAAAAAACACATCATGATTGGGAAGGAGAATCTTGAGTAAGTCATAAAAATTAAAGGAACACTCCATTAAAAAAAATAATAATAATGGAAACATTTTTTTTTCTCTCAGTTTTGTTGACATCTGAAGCTGTGACTCACTGAGATGTGAAGGGGTGTCCACAGATGCTAAGTTTTTTCCTGTTATTAAAAAAAATGTCTTAGGAATATATTTTATGGGAATTACTGCTAGTAAAATTAATGAACAATTTACTTATTTTTATACAGCTGCCCTAGACTTAGTTTTTTAAATTGAGTTTTGCCTTTTTTGTTGTGATTTTGTTGTTTGTTGTCTAAGAAAACACAAATTAGACATTAATTTCTCAACAAATTATTCAACAAAATGCAAAAGGTGAGATATCAACATATGTCGTTTTCGCAGGGTCAGCTTTTGAAAATGGTGCCTGAGGCTCTAAAGCTAGCTTAAAAATAGAGTTTGATTAAATTTAATTAAATCTATCTAATAACAGTATTTATTCTTTTATGTCAGACTATTGAAATAAAAATGAACATTGCACCTAATTAGATTAGTAAGCATCCGCTAGGGATCACTTCCTACATTTTGCCAATCTACACGTGCCAGAACTGCGGGCACTGTCAGACACACAGTTAGAGTTCATGATTCACTAGTTACAGGACTGTTGAAACACCTCAGTTTCACACTCAGTTAGCTGTGTCTTGTCTAGCTATATCACGTAAGCGTTTATCCTTGTATCTTGTCTTCCTGTGTCTTGACCTGTAGGATTGTTTATATTGTTTTTCGATTCTTTGCTGCCTGCCCTGAACTTTTTGCCTGCCTTTTGGACTACGCTTCTGGATTGTCTCATAAGCTTGGTTTCAACCCCTGCAAGACCAGTCCTTCATTTATTCGGCCCTTCCTTTGTTCCTCCCTTCATTCTTTCGCTCATTCATTTGTTCATATTTTTGTTCCTTCCTTCCTTTCTTCCTTCCTTCCTTCCCTCCTTCCTTCATTCATTCATTCATTCATTCATTCAGTCCTTCATTCTGTCTTTCCTTCCATTTCTTGTTCAGTCCTTTCTTTAATTGACCCTTACTTCCATTCTTCATTTATTCCATTCAGTGATCATTTAAGGGTGTTTGGTGATTTCAGTCCTCATGCAGTCGACATCCTTAATTTTCTCATTAGTGACATGAAGTCTATAAATAGTTTCTGGGTCATTGCGTGTAAAGATTTTAGACATCTTCTTGGACTTCTTGATGCTTCCAAAAGATTTGCTGCATTTATAAAGCTTCCATATCTTAAGGTAGTTCAGTATGATGCGATTTTACTTTCTATGTGTGCACGAGATATTTTATTGCATGAGAATCGCAGGACTGATTTTTCCACTTGAGCCAATCTCCATAGACAAGAAATAAATAAAGTAGTGACTGCAGGTTGACGGAAAATATGGGGTAAAAGTACCAGTGTGCATTAAAATGTACTCAAGGTAAAAAAAAGTGCACAGTTTTAAAACTAATCAGTAAATTACAATTTCTGGAAAAAAAAAGTTTATTACAGTAATTGGAGTATTTGTAATTTGTTACTTTACACCACTAAACCCTAAATAAAACTGCATTTGGAACTAACCACTGGGTAAAAGCTGCTCCAATGCAATACACAGCACAATAGACAAGACAGTCTGAACTTTTATAAAGCCTGTTAAGAAATATAAAAAGGAGAAAAAAAGTCATTTCATTTGATTAAATTGCATTTTTTTAGATTTTAAAATTCATAATCTGACTGCATACATATGTGAACCAACTTTTATATACTCACCTCCACAAAAGCCCATGGTCAGTTTTGACGTTCCAGTGTATTTCACTTTATCTGAAGTGAATTAGAGGACATTACAGTTCAGTGGGAGAAAAACAAATGAGCTGTGGCTCCGAGGCCTGTCAAACACACATGCGAACTTCAACTGCATTTATGAATTTACAGCTATATATGGTTTATTTACTAATTCAAGGTATCAGTATGGACCCTAGGTAAAACTATGTACCAGGTACTGCCCCACACTCTCAGAAAGAAAGGTACAAAATATTTCACTGAAGTAGTACCATTTTTACACTTCCAAAACATGTAGTGTTGGTCATCCTCCAGGCATGTGGTTGAGAAACACTGCTTTAGACTTTACACTTCATTCATTAATTCTCCTTCGGTTTAGTCCTTTTATTCATCAGGGTTCGCCAAAAGTGGAATGAACCGCCAATTTTTCCAGTATATGTTTTACACAGCAGATGCCTTTCCAGCTGCAACCCAGTACTGGGAATCATCCATATACACTTCAATTTAGTTTATTTAATTCCCCTATGGCGCATGTGTTTGGACTGTGGGAGAAACCGGAGCACCTGGAGGAAACCCACACCAACACAGAGAGAACATGCTGACATAGAAATGCCATCCGACCTGGTCGGGACTTGAACCAGTGACCTTATTGCTGTGAGGCAACAGTGCTAACACCTGAAGCATTCTGTCGCCTAGAGTACACTTTTGTACCTTTAATGTTCACTTTTTTTTTGTATATTCAAAAAGGCAGCAACATAATAACAATCCAAAAATGCTAATTTATTTAGCCAAAAGCTTTGTGTCAGCCTTTTTATTTTAATAAGTTAGCATTTTTGGTTTTGCCGCCTTTTTGAATATATAATTTGCACTTTTAGCATTTTGGCTGAGAACCCAGTTAAAAGTGACGTGTGTGCTTTTGTAATTTTTTTTCATTACATTTTTTTTTTATTTACACCTTTGTATTTTTTAGGTATTAATATTTTCCTTTAAAGACCTCTTAGGAACAAAAATGTACCTTTTGAAAAGGTACTGCCCCAGTTACAGATTTGCTATATTTATTTCTGAGAGTGCAGTAGCTGTGTTTCTATCCACAAGCGCAAATTAGATTTAAATAAAAGTTTTGAAAATACATTAGCTGTTTCTAATCAATCAAAAAGAACATAATTGTCTCTTGCTGATAAACTGGTGACAAATATCTACTATAGGACAATGTTTTTTTTTTTTTTTTGCAGCAAATCCCCTTCCAACTAAAACCCACTACTGGGAAACACTTTTCCCTTCACACTCATACACTACGACCAATTTAGTTTATCCAATTCACCTAAAGTTGAAGTCAGAATTATTAGCCCCCCTTAATTATTCGCCCCTCTGTTTATTTTTTTTCCATAATTTCTGTTTAATGGAGAGCAGATTTTTTTCAACACATTTCTAAACATAAAAGTTGAATAAATTCTAAAAACTGATTTATTTTATCTTTGTCATGATGACAGTAAATAATTTTTTACTAGATATTTTTCAAGACACTTCTATACAGCCTTAAGTGACATTAGGTTAATTAGGTTAACCAGGCAGGTTAGGGTAATTAGGCAATTAGGTAATTAGGGTAGTTATTGTATAATTATGGTTTGTTCTGTAGATTAACAAATAAAAATTTAGCTTAAAGGGGCTAATAATATTGACCTAAAAATAGTTTTTTTAAAAATGTTAAACTTCTTTTATTCTGGCCGAAATAAAACCAATAAGACTTTCTCCAGAAGAAAAAAATATTATCAGACATACTGTGAAAATTTCCTTGCTCTGTTCAACATCATTTGGGAAACATAAAAAATAATAATAATAATTCAAAGGGGGGCTAATACTTATGACTTCAACTGTATGGCTGTTGTTTTAACTGTGGGGGAAACCGGAGCACCCAGAGGAAACCCACACCAACACGAGGAGAACATGCAAACTCCACACAGAAATACCAATTGACCCAGCTGCGACTCAAACCAGCAACCATCTTGCTGTGAGGCCACAGTGCTAACCACTGAGCCACCATGTCTTCCAATATCACTCATTATCACTCCTAATATACAAAGACTAAAAGAAATGTAACAATTAAGAGGTTTGTGGTAATACTGAGAATGTTGTTTTTATAATATTTCAAGAATGTCTTACCTGATCTGAGTTTATCCTTAAATGATCTTTACTCATCTAAAGGCAAATGTGCTGAAGATTAAATAACACATTTTATTTTCCCCTCCTACTCAAATTCAAATTCATATTCAAATGCTGTCGCAGAGATGATTATTCATACGAAACTAATAAAACACTAAAGGTCACATTTAGTGCTAGATGCTTTTCATAAAAACAAGACAAACATTTACCTGTGTGAATAGTTTCATGAGAATTTATTATTTGCATGTTGTGTTGTAAAATCCGGTTAAGAGCAAACAAGTTTACAGTCTAATTGCGACAAATTATTAAAATAGTCAATGATTTAGTTGTGAATTTCACCATGTTTATGATCTAAATTAAACATTGTATGTTAATATGTTGCATAGATTATTACAGCTTTTTTGGCGAGTAAAACTTGCTGATCAAGTTTCAGCGTTTATTGCCAAATCACCTTATCTCTTTGCTCCATCCTGCTGAAATAAGACTGAGATAAATCTTTCACTGCTTTACATCTCACATCAATAATGCAAACAGAAATTTCCTGACATCATCAAGTTAAACATTTCAATATTTAGGTTTATTTGTGGCCAATGAGAATTCCTGAAATCATCCCACACTGTTAAAAAGTGATAACATGCACTGTAAAAATATGTTAATGAACTGTTTCTGTATTTTGTGTTTTACACTTGTTTATTTACGGTTGTGAATTGCATTTTGGAATGTTGATCTCTGTTCTGTCCAATTATGATGTTGACAATTTAACTCTGCAGTTTCACAAAGTTACATTTATTGACATTTTAGTAAATAATATGATGTAAAAGAAATAACATACAGAGAAATAAGTCTTTAAAATAACAGACAGTGTGCTGCAGTTTACTAGAAGGTGTTTACAGTGCAATATAGAACACCAACACCAACCCAGAAAATATAGCAGTGCAAACTATTACAGATGTCCATAAAAGTCACTTTTTCAAACCTTTTAAGGATAAAAGTTGCTGAAAGAAAGATCAAGCTCCCACAATGCAATTCAAAAGCAGAAATAAGCTATATGATATCTAAACAAGGCCACATGGTGACTCAGTGGTTAGCACTGTCACCTTACAGCAAGAAAATTGCTGGTTCGCTGGGTCAGTTGGCATTTTAGAATGGAGTTTGCATGTTCTCCCTGTGTTTGTGTGGTTTTCCATCGGGTGCTCCAGTTTCCCCCACATTCCAAACACATGCTATAGGGGAATTAGGTAAACTAAATTGGCCGAAGTGTATGTGTTTGAATGTGAGAGTGTATGGGTGTTTCCCAGCACTGGGTTGCAGCTGGAAGAGCATCAGCTGTGTAAAACTTATGCTGGATAAGTTGGCGGTTCATACCGCTGTGGCGAGCCCTGATTAATAAAGGGACTAAGCCAAAGAAAAATTAATAAAAACATGAACACAAAATACGAAAACTGCTAATTTACAGAATTTTTTTAAAAGTGTGCAACAAATGTTTTTATGTTAATCATTACTTATAATTTTTTAAATATCATGTTTTAACCTGTTATTTACCAAGCCTATTTGTGAGTTTAAGACTGCAAAGGTAATTTAGAAATTCTAATATATATATATATATACATATATGTTTGTGAATTTTATTTTGTATGTTTGCACAAGTGTCATTTGGGTGTTTATGCACACATCAAGTTTATATTCTTATGTGAGAGTTTATGGGTGTATATGCATAGATCAAGTTTATATGTATATGCAAGTGTGTATAGGTGTGTTTGCATGCAGCAAGTTTATATGTATGTGCGTGTGTTAATGTGAGTGTTTATGTGAGGATCGAGTTTATATGTATGTGTGTGTGTATGTGGGTGTATTTATGCGTCAAGTTTATATGTATATACACAAGTTTCATCCCTGTTGTTTTGAACATCCGGTAGTATAGGTGTATATGCGAGTAATTTATAGGTGTATATACACGTGTTTCATGTATGTGTTGATAAGCAAAGTTTGATTTAAATCCTATACGGCACCTCATATAACTGAGCAACAAAAAATACATTAAAATCATGATACAAATTATACCAAATGAAATTTGCTACAACAATATCAAATTAGACAATATGAAGTGGTCTAAAATAATTTAAAAATTTATTTCAGTGTTTCCTGTTGCTCTTTTGGTTTTTCATCTATTGTTTTTTTTCACAGTTTTGCAACCTTAAAGTGCTCTACAGACTATTCAAATAAAAGGATCTATTGTCGCGCAATCTTGTGAGAGCATTTTAGTGACGTTTCCACATGCAACAATATGTATTTAATAAAGAGACAGTTAATGACGATACTAGCGTTTACAAAATATAGTGGCACCACCAGTATTTTGGAGCCATAGTATCACGATACTATTATAGTACCGGTAAACCGCGCAACCCTAATTACTACATTTCACTGTACTCTGAAAAAAATATATATATATATATTTTTAAATATATATATTTTTTGCTTGTTTAAACTATTAAATTAAAATAAGCTGAAACAACACAATTCTTGAGATTTCATTGGGACAATTGAATTTTTTTTGTTCAATCCACATAAATATGTTGAGTGTTAAGTTAACCTAATCAATTTGTGTTGGGACAGCATGAATGAATTGTGTGTAATCCTGCACTTTTTAGTGTATGAAACGCTGGGTTCTACACAATTCCTTTGTGTTGCCCTGACACAAATCAGTTAGGTTAATTTGATTGTTTTTTACAATTTTAAGTGGATTGAACCAGCCTGATCTTACGAGGAAACGAAAGTATTTTAAGTTTTGTCATTTTAGTGGCTAATCCGTAAGTTAAATTTAGTCTTAAGCTCAGTCATGCGAAAATGTATGATTTTGAAAAGGACATGTGGCACCAAACCCCACCGCTAAACCCAACCGTCATTGGCTGATGAGTGAATCATATTTAATTGCACGAATTAGATCTTATGAATTCATATGAATTAGCCACTAAATCAAAAAGTTATGAACTGCCATGATATTGTGCTGGATTGAATAAAAAACAATTAGGTTGACCCCCAAAAGTCAGCGCCAGTAGCCTAGTGGTACTGTGCACTGACATATACTGTGGCACCAATGTGCTCACGATGACCCGAGTTTGATTCCTGGCTTGAGGTCTTTTGCCAATCCTTCCCCTCTCTCTGCTCCCAATGCTTTCCTGCCTAAATTTTGTACTGTCCTGTTATAATAAAGGTGAAAAACCCCTAAAATTAATTATATCAAAAAAGTTGACCCCCAAAAAAAGACAAAAAATGTGCTGATTCAGCTCATTTCAAGCAAGTAATTTGAACAAGCAGCAAAAATCATTTATTGAGTGTTGTGGTATTATAGCATTAATATATTTACCTCAACAGATTAATAGATTAATTAAAATACTTTGCTATACATTGAAAAAAATTATTCAAAGATGATTTCTTGGATTTACTCAATTTTTTTATGTTAAGTGGTTGTAAACAATTTATTTGGGCTGAATTTAAACAAACTAATTAAGTTGAACATTATTAAACTTAATTTGTTTGTTTAAATTCAACACAAATAAATTGTTTGCAACAATTCTGTTTAAAAACATTAAGCATGTGTCACTCTCACATTACCTTTCAAAATATACTGTACTTTTTAGGAACCGATATGTTCCTATTTGACCCAACATTGGCTTATATGAACCCAGCATTTTCTAAAAGTTATAGTAACTTCCTGTAAATTTGTATTTTTTTAAATCTGAAGGTAAGATAAAGAGAGAAAAGTGTAGATCTAGTTTTAAATAATGGCTAATGTCTGTTTCATTGCATGTCAAGTTTTCTATCCTGTCTATAAGCGTCTCCTTGGAAACCTGTCTGATCACAAACAGCTACTGAAGACAAACACTGTAAATACGGAGAGTGATAATAACTAAACAGCTTCTTCTCATTAAAGAATGTAAAAAGGATCTTACCTGATCTGCGTTTACACTCAGTGATCTTCTCCTACTAGACTGAATACTCCTACTGTTTGTTGCTTCATAATTAATGCAAATATTTTGTGTTGGAATTTCTATAAAAAGGTTACCTAATGAGGAAGCTAACGTATTTTCCTGCTGAAATTCAAATGGATATTCAAATTGATGCTCTGAGCTAAAAAACGAAAACAAAATGCAATTACAAAAACAACAACAGCTCCACCTCCATCATCATAATAGTGTTGATTTTATTATTGTTGTACATCTGTTATTATGCTTTACAGACATCAAAAGAAACATTTGTAGATTATTTATTTATTTCTATCTAAAAATAATGATAAATCCCCCACCATCTTCATCACACTAAATATTCTTGTATTATAATAGAGGCAATTAAAATGAAAGCACAATTCACAAATACACACTTGTAAAATAATAAAGCAAGATTTCAACAGAGAAAATAAAAAAAGAAAGATAATTAGTCTAAAATTAGACTTTATAAACAATATGCTAGTTGCTAATATTAATATATATATGGTCTGAGACTGATAGTGTAATACATCCAAAGCAATAACTCTGTTGTATTTATGTTTAAAACTTTAATTTAATTTAAACTTTAATTTTTAAAACTTTAAATATCAAGGCATGATCAGATTTTATTTTGGTAAAATAAGGTTAATCTTGAGGCCTCTGCCTTTATATAAGCCACTTCTGATACTAATTGATTAACTAGAAGTCAACTTATTATTTGTTGTTCCTAAAACTTGAATAGGTGACAAGACTTTTGGCAGGTAGTGGATGTTTTTGAAACTATTTATAATAAATGTGGTTTATTTCAGAAAACTCAAACGAAGCTGAAAAACAAGAAAACATGATATTTACAGAATATTATCAATAAGGCAAAAATGACAAACATCTACTGTCTACATTTGACTAAATATGTGAGTATGATTACAGAAATAACTAAATACAAATATGAAAAAACTACAAAATGAGACATAAAGCTTTAGCATAACAGCTAATTTACAGAAAGTGATTTACTGATGTTATCTTTAAAAAACTGATTTCATTACAAAAGTACTTTAATGGTGTAATCGGACGAAATGTTCACTTTTTGTAGTTTTTTGCATGTTTAGTCATGTTTCTGCTGTGTCTGCCAGCTCAGACAAGTTGAAAGTAAACATGCAGCTTGTTTTTTTTAAGTGTTTGAATGTGCCATAATCGACCTGTTTGAAATTAGTGAGGGTTTATACATAAACGGCTGCTTCTTCAGCAAGTCATGGACTCCACCCTCTTCGCCAGCTCTTTTTGTAAACAGATAGCGAAGCAGCTGATGATGCCTTTAGTTTATCAACATTTGAGCAATGAAACTATTCTGGCATGCAGTCTAATGTGTGTTCAGATGAAGAGGCTCATCGTTGTGCTTACACAAAATCTCATATGCATGTAAAGCTCACTCCTCTGACCTCTAAACATGCTCTATTGACAGGCGCTAGAGGCCATGGTCTTTAGCCTTCTTGTTAGAGCAAACAACCCCCATGCAAAGAATCGCTGATTTGATCCTAGCTCAGACCGGGTTGGGTGGAGTATGACCAGTGGGTTACACGAGGGGGCTCTTCCGGGATGGGAGTGAGGTAAAAGGGGTAAGTGTAATGGAGGCCAGCTAGCGAAGTGCTATGCAGGTAAATCTCACTCCTCTGACCTCTAAACTTGCTTTATCGACAGGTGCTAGAGGCCATGGGCTTTAGCTTCCTTGTTAGAGCAACCGACTTCCATACAAAGAATTACCGGTTTGATTCCAGCTCAGACCGGGTTGGGTGCAGTAGGATCAGTGGGTTACATTTATATATATTTTGTTTTGTCTGGTTACAGTTAGTAAACACCAACTTAAGTTCACTGTTGTTTAGAAGTGTGGTGCTGCTGATTTTCACTCATAGACTGTGCAGCCGAGCATTTGTTAAGTAAACCAGTGTCACTTTTCATATATGTAGAGGTTTGTTTGAATACGTTTTACATTGATAATGTTGGGCTGCAATGTCAAGCAATGATGAATTATATGTGATGATTATAGGCACGGGACATGGCTGTCATTAACAGCTTTAACTTAGCTGCTCCTCAAAAATGAATGACCATTCCTGATCCAGCATGAGAGATGGGCGGGGCATCTGCTGCTCATTAGCATTTAAAGAGATATGATCTAAAACAGCTCACTGTGCTTTGACTGGGTAAAGGGGTGTTTATTTACACCACTATTAAGAAATTAAATCAAAGAAGGCTATAAAGTTTCCTTAAGACTCATATCAACTGAAGTGAAATGGGCACACAATGTCACCTTTATGAGGATTTTCTAAAAATAAGTGCTTTAGTCCTCAAAATTTCATCAGGTCTCAGTTGATTTTGCTGGGTTTGTGTCCGGAGCAGAGAAATGTGAAGCATTTCCAGTACTGCTGTCTGATCTGGGAAAAGAGGAGATGGGTTCATTTAACTTCTGAAACATATTAGCTTGGTTATAATACAATTTTGTCAAGAAAATAGAGTTGCATTTCCACACACTGTCTGTTGAAGGATAAAGTGACTGAGCTCATTACAAAATTGCTTATATATAAAGGGGGCAAATTATGCAAAACACACTTTTATAAGATGTTTGAATGCAGATGATGAATAACCAGACTATTAGCCCTTAATGACATTGTGCTGTAATTTCATTTCTTCAAGAAATGTAACCAAGAAAGTCTAAAGACTGTAAGCGTAACCATTTTAACACTATTTTGAAGGGATGGGACACAGAAACATTTGCATATCACCTCAGTTTGCTATAAGAGTTCTGTGGTTCGTACTGTAGGGGGAGTATCATGTTTGTTTGGTAACACTTTATTTTGATGGTGTGTTTGAGTATTAGTAGACTGTCTGCTTATTATATGTTGATACTGATCGTTCAACAGACATTTAACTGACTATGAGAAACTTTGCAAGTATATGTCAACTAACACTAACCCCAACAGTCTACTTATAATCTAATAAGACTTAGTTGGCAGGTAAATGCAATGTAACTTAAATTCAACAAACAGACTATCAAAATGAAGTGTGATCTTTGTTTAGTTCAGTTTGAATATCGTTACACCCCTAGTTATGATGGTAGATTGAGTAAATGTCTGACCTCATTATTGAGCAGACAGTAGATCAGGAAGATGAAGGTTCCCTGCTGAGAGTTCAAGATCAGGAAGACGATCTCCAGCACCTCACTGCTATTAGTGAAGAAACCCAGAATCCAAGGACAACCAAGAACCACAAACTGAACCAGTGTTTTAAACACCATAACCCTGTGGTAAATGAGAGAAAGAACAAGATATTGTGTGTAGTTTAATTCATTTGTGTTTTTTGTTAAAAATGAATCACATTCATTACTTGGTTTGTTTCAACTGTGAAATTTCAGCGTTCAGTTTTGAGAGAGCCGAGTTCAGGTAGATGACGATCCTGATGAAGAGAATCAAGTTCAGCTGTAGAAAGATTAAGAAATGATCAGTTTAGAGTTTTGTTGATTTTAACAGGTCATGAGAAAAACGTCTGTAACTAAAACTTACTGCTAGTATGACACAAACAGGACCCAGAAAACTCCAGATAAACCCTTTATCATATTTAATCCAGCAACTGATTAGAGGAAAACACAATATAATAAACGAATACATTTATCAACAAGAACTGATAGTTACTGATATTAAGATTATATGTGACATTGTTACAACCTGTTAACAAATTTAAAAAAAACAAAACAATGAAATTAACAACACCAACTCACTGTTCACTGCCGTATCCTTCTGGAACCAGCCCAATAGACACACACACCACAACCATAGCAAGCACATATCCAATCACACACAGGAACCCACTGCTAAGCACCTCCTTCTTTTTGGAGCTGATCTGTGATAGGTTCTTGACGCAGATGAAGAGCAGCACAGCTTCAATGAACATCCACACAAAGGCGGAGAGGAAGAAGAAGTGCAGAAGGCCTGCTATCACCACACACAACACCTGGAGAGCATGAGAGAGGGTTATGATGATTCTCAGTGCGGCTGTGCTGAGCTGTAGAGCTCCTTTATCATTCTCACCTGCTGAGGGCGAATGAGGCTCAGGAACTGTTGTGTGAGCAGAAACAGAAGGTGAGCCGACAGCAGACTGATGCAGATGTTGATTCGAGCCACATTATTGACTCCAGGACTCCACTGACAAAGAGCAAAGGACAACAGAGCCAAACTGAAGAACACCAGACCCACGATCACACACACCAGACCCAGCAGATCCAGCAGATCGCTCTGAGAAAACATGCAGAGAACATGAGTGCCAGATCTGTGCTGCTCTTCAATGCTCTCTAGAAATGTTCTGGTACCGGTGGTGGACTGCTGCTGGTCTGCATGATGAGAGCGAATGTGGACAGATGAACACAGGAACACACAGTGTGGCTGCTGTTGCTGTTTAACACAGAACAACCATCTACAATCCACTCGCTGATATTCCAGTACACACAGGACAGAGAACCGTTGGGGTCAAACTCCTGCAAGAAGAAGAACATTAAAAAAAAAAAGCATCTTACGATAACTTCTTTCACAAATTTGGCTCATTGGCTATGTTAGGGGTAGCCAACCCTGTTCCTGGAGAGCCAACTTCCTGCAGATTTCAGTTGCAACCCATATCAAACACACCTGCCTGTAATTATCACGTGGTGTTCAGGTCCTAATTAATTGCTTCAGGTGTGTTTGATATGGGTTGCAACTGAAATCTGCAGGAAGTTGGCTCTCCAGGAACAGGGTTGGCCACCCCTGCACTACAGGCTACTCAAATCTCAAAAACGGCACTGGGCCACATTTTCTCATGCGTTCTCTGTACATGTCTTTTTCCTATTTGTTTGTAAGGATCCGCTCAGCTTGTAGTGCATCTATCAATGAACCACACCTTTCCCTTAACCTAACCAATACTGATTTTACAAATTCACACTTAGCTATTGCTTGATACTATTAGCAGATTTGACATTCTGTCCCTGCAGAGAACCCTGAGCTCTGAGATAATTGAGCCCAGAGCTTCCGCCTGGTCAAATAGCAAGCAAGGAGGTTCAAGATTAGGTAGGTCTCAAAAGCTTCCCCTGGTAAAGGGGGAAATGACAAAGATAGCGGAAGTAAGACAAAATGGGCTAATTGGTAATTCAGCTAATTGGTTTAACAATGATAGTTGTCATGCCATTTACCAAGATTTCACAAACCCAGACCACTCTGCATCCCAAGTACAACACTGTACAAGGTGAGCTACCAAGCAAACTGACCGTGCTAGAAAAGCTTTAGATATCAGCGGGTGAGGCGAACTCTGACGATTACAGACCACAGATGCTTCTAGGTCATTTTTGTGCTGTTTATCATGTGCTGTGGGGGAAACCATGTGAAAACAACCCTTTATCCATCGATAATATGCCCTTGGTGCTAAAAGGGACAGAAGTTGTCAGTGGTGTAATACAGCACCGTACCCACAAACTGCAGACAAACCTATTTGGTTTTCCAACAAATTGGCCGCGTATTCCCAATGAGCCTGTAAATAAAACCAGGATCTGCTGGTTAGGTATGTTTTAAAGCATGCATGCTGGTTTGACCTATGTGCTGGTCCTCAGATAGTCCAAAACAACTAGTTCCCATAATCATCACATGACCATCAGCCATGCCATTCAACAGAATCGCTCTAAATGAACTCACTCTGATGTGTCTGAAGGTGAAGTTGACTGGTTTGGTGAGTGTAGTGTTGCTGGTTTTGGGAAGTGTAGCTGAGATCACAGTGGACATCATGGTTTTAATGGTGTCATTAGTTGTGTTGAAGAAGTCGGCCTTCAGTAGATTCTCCATTGTGGTGTAGCTCATGAAAGCCACAGCAGCAGTTCCTGTGGGACAGAAACAGGGTCAAATGCACAGCACATCCAGAAAGAATCCACAGCTGCTGCATCCCAGTTCACCTTTACAGACATCTGTGTGGGGCTTTCATGCACAATATAGGAAACTAAAGTTAATATCAGTATGTGTATGACTGATCACCATTCAGGCATGCAAATACTGTTGACATACCTTTTTCCTCGTTACTCTTGGCAATCCCGATCAGATCAATGTCCATAGAAGCAGTTTTTGTGTCCAGCTGAGGGAACTGTTCTGAAGCGAATTTTGGTCCAATCGAGAAAACTTTTACCTCTAAAGAAAATAATGTGAGTTAATCTTTTCTCATGTATCTTTATTATTAGCTCAGAGAGTAATGCATGAGGATTTCTCACTTTATCCAGAAGAAATACCTCTTCAGATAAAGTCTGACTCTATGAACTGTATGTGAAACGATGTTGCTTGATTCTTAATCTGCACCTTCACTCACCAACAGTGTCGAGAGTAAAACTAACATTGTCGCTTGTCTCTGTTGGTTTCACCAGTGCAGATAGGAGCTTCTCGCTTGCTTGTAATACACGATTTCCATTTGCCACTAATTCTTTTGAATCAGTTGACGGCAAAACCACAGCGGATGTGTTCAGAGCCATGTCCAAAACCGTAGACACAACCTAATTTATGATACAAAAACACTTATAAATGGGTAATAATTCAGTCAGAACAGCAATGCTACACACACACACACACACACACACACACACACACACACACACACACACATCTCCAAACAACAGGACATGTGATTTTTTTTCCCTCCTATAAACGTACAGATAATGGAAGTTGTGTAACGTTCTCCAGCTGCTGAAGTAGATTCTGAAGGCATCCTCCCTGACTCTGAAATCACAGGTGAGCTTTATCAATACACCTAAAAAAACTCTGAAAGTGCACTGAATAAGTGTTTAGTGTTGATTGTACCGTGCATTGATCAGGCAGAGTGATAGTCTGAGCTGAAATGAAATGGCTCGTCATTACAACACATATACTGTATAATAAACTAAATATCATGTTTCATTCTAGGAATATCTCACCTGGAGTAGTTGGACTGGGTGTGGTTGTGGTGGTGGAGATGTAAGACTCACAGTAGCAGGAGGACCAAGTGCTTCTGGAGCAGGTACAGGTGTCTTTATTACCATTGCAATAACAGTAATTACTCGAGCACTGGCTCTGATACTGGTTTTGGTTTTTATATCTCCAGTAATTGAAACTGTGCATGCTTGTGTTGCAGAACATGCGGTACTGAGCACCAGTGCAGACGTATGTGTCATTATAAAGCACACAGTCATAGACTGGACTGACTCCTGCAGGGATGATGTTATTATTGGTGTAATTTGTAGATAAGCAAGAGGATGGGGCACTAGTGGAGCATGAACTGGTATTTTTATTCCCAGTACAGCTACAGATACTGCTTGTACACTGATGCGCATTTGTACTATAATAGAAATTATGTAGACTTGTGTTGCAGAACATGCGGTACTGAACACCAGTGCAGATGTAGGTGTCTTTATAAAGCACACACTCATAGACTGGACTGACTGCTGTAGTGAGAGCGATGCTTTTTCCATAAGACTCACAGAAGCAGGAGGACAGAGTCCTGCTGTAGCATCCACAGGTGTCTTTATTACCATAGCAATCACAGTAATTACTCCAGCACCGGCTCTGGTACTGGTTTTGGTTTGTATTTCTCCGGTAGCTGAAACTGTGCATGCTTGTGTTGCAGAACATGCGGTACTGAGCACCAATGCAGACGTATGTGTCATTATAAAGCACACACTCATAGACTGGACTGACTCCAGCAGGGATGGTGATGTTATTGCTGTAATCTGTACAGTAGCAGGAGGATGGAGCACTAGTGGAGCATGAACAGGTATTTTTATTCCCAGTACAGCTACAGATACCGCTTGTGCACTGATGTGAATTTATATTATAATGGAAATTATGTAGACTTGTGTTGCAGTAGATGTGGTACTGAGCTCCAGTGCAGATGTAGAGGTCATTATAAAGCACACACTCATAGACTGGACTGCGTGATGTAGTGAGAGCTGTGATATTGCCGTAAGTCTCACAGAAACAGGAGGACAGAGTGCTAGTATAGCAGGCACAGGTGTCCTTATTGCAAACGCAGTTACAGTTATCGCTCACACACTGGTATTGGTGTTGATTCTGATATCTTTGGTAGGAGAAATAATGCACTTGTGTGTTGCAGTACATGCGGTACTGAGCACCGGTGCAGATGTAGGTGTCATTATAAAGCTCACAGTCAGGGGCTGAGACTGGAGGCAGATTTGTATTGAGTGAAGTGCTGTTGCTGAGGGTCTCACAGAAGCAGGAGGACAGAGTGCTAGAAGAGCATGAACACAAATTATTATTAAAATTGCAGTAACAGTTATTACTCTGACAATAGTACTGGATTTGGTTTTGATTTCTCTGGTAGTAGAAATAGTGAATTCTTGTGTTGCAGTACATGCGGTACAGAGCGCCAGTGCAGACGTATGTGTCGTTATAAAGCACACAGTCAGGGATTGTGGCTGGACTCTGTCCTGAGGAAAGAGAGGTGCTGTAGCCATAATTTGTACAGAAGCAGGAGGATGTCGGCCTATAGCATGAACAGGAGTTCTTATTAAAACTGCAGTAATAGTAATTATAATAGTTATTATAATTCCGACATTCATACTGTTTTTGGTTTTGGAATGGATATATGTTGTACGTAAAAGAATTCAGTGTTGTGTCACAGTACATGTTGTACTGAGCACCAATGCAGGTGTATGAGCCACTATTAAACGTACAGTCTGAAATTGAACCGTCTGCTGCAGGGACACTGATATTACTGCTGAAGGTGTCACAGAAGCAGGATGAAGTATTATTATAACACACACAGGTGTCATTATTACCAACACAGACACAGTCATTACTCAAGCACTGGTATTGGTGCTGGTTCTGGTTTCTCTGGTAGTAGAAGTGATGTTTTGTAGTGTTGCAGTGCATGCGGTACTGAGCGCCAGTGCAGATGTACAGGTCACTATAAAGCTCACAGCCAGAGACTGGACTCACTGCTGCTGCTGCTGTGGGGGATATTAAACCTGAGGAAGAGGAAGATGTGATCAGAAAGAGCAAATGACAAACCAGATTAACTTCTTTCTTCTGATAGAGAGTTTCTCAGTACTGACTCTCTTCTTTCAGGTAGTAAAACAGCTTTAAACTGTGTTTATTTGTAAATATTTTATTCCAGCATATTAGATCTGTTTTGTAAGTGAGATTAACTGATGTTTATTAGCATCCTGTCATAGACAACTGCTAAAGCATCTGCTAAATTACTAAATTTGTCACGTTTTAACAGTAATTATTGTAAGATTAATGTAATTAATGTAAACAATTGCATTAAAAAACGTATTGCAACACTGCTGGCTTACACTTACAACAGCTTAAAGTGACGACAGTCAACAGCAACCGTACAACACCTGAGATGAAAACAAAAAATAACCAATATCATCATGCTGGCTTTATAAATTGAACTGTAGGCTACTCACTGCTCACAAAAGAGAACTGCGGCCATTCAGAGACACAAGGTGGCGCCATTTGACTAATTTTAATTTTTGTGACACAAAACCCGTTTTGCTTTTAATTTAACCATTTCAATAAATGCCATTTTTCTGATAGAGTTTAATACATTTAGATAGATTTTGGCTTACAGATGAAGGAAAGGTAATGTTATGCAACACTGTTCCTGCATATTGTTATGAATTATATGTGTTGTTTGGTTTACAAATCAATAAATTATTAAATGTACTATTTTTTTTCTTAATCTAAATAGAAAAATCGAAACTTACTTTTGAAAGCAACGAGCTCCATTATGGGATCCGATGTCCAGCAGTGTGTAGTTTTTTCATCAACCAACCAAAGCACTGACTGCAAATTAAACAAATTAGTAGGAGGAACTTGACAAACTATTAATTTTAAGTCCTCTAGCCATTATTTTCTAAATAACTTAGAATTTAAAATTACAAACACACCAAAAATCGGAAAATATTTTTCTTTATAAGTTGCAAAGGCAAATTTGTTGCTAAAAGCTGCTAAATAACGCTAAGAATATTTAAAAACATTTAAAAAAACATACATATGTACTATTTATATATCACATATATATAAATATCACCAGCCACTTTATTAGGTACACCTGTCCAACTGCTTGTTAACACAAATTTCTAATAAGCCATTCACATGGCAAGGCAAAGCAAGGCAAGTTTATTTATATAGCACATTTCACGAACAGTGGCAATTCAAAGTGCTTTACATAAACAGAAATAAAAGAGACACGTATTCAAGAAAAAAATATGAATACACACAAATAGTATAAAAACAGAATTATTATAAAAACATTTTATTAAAAATTAAAATGTGTTAAAACAGGTTATAAAAGAATGAAAAGTGGTAGAAAGACATAACAGTGCAATCTGTCGGACGTAGCACAGTACTCATTTAATAAAGGCACAGCTAAATTTCAGTCTTGATGTGAATATGCCTAACTGCTTTAACTGAACTCTTGGAATTTCTAGTTTATATGATCCTAAATTGCAGCAATCCAATGCATTTAGGCATGTAGACATGGCCAAGATGATGGGAAATGAGAAAGAAAGGTGTTTTAAGTGAATTTGAACAAGGCATGGTTGTTGGAGCCGGATGGGCTGGTCTGAGTATTTCAGAAACTGCTGATCTATTGGGATTTTCATGCACAACCATCTCTACGGTTTACACACAATGGTCCAAGTGAACATTGTGTCAACACCACAGCCTACCTCAGCATTGTTGCTGACCATGTTTATCAATAGAGAAAGTGACGTCACTGTGAGGAGTAGGGTTAGGAGTGGGGTTAGGTGAGCTCATTAAAAAGTAAAGGATGCAGCTCAGATTGCACTACACCAGGTCTGCATCCAGACCCCTCACTTGTGATGTGGTGGAATGAGAGATTCACATCATAGATGTGCAGCTGACAAATCTGCAACTGTGTGATGCTATTATGTCAATATGGAGGAAAATCTCTGAGGAATATTTCCAGTATCTTGTTAAATCTATGCCACAAAGGATTAAGGCAGTTCTGAAGGCAAAAGGGGTCCAACCCAGTACTAGTAAGGTGTACCTAATAAAGTGGCTGGTGAGTATATATAGATAGACAGATAGATAGATATCAAATTCTCTGGCTTTTCCGTGCCATTTACATAGATGAATTTCCTTGACCAACTATGAATTGAAAACAGGAAGCTGTTGTGTTTAGCAGTCCCTCCAGATATAATGATTTTACAAACATGCAAAATCAAGCAAATGACACAACATTGATGGTAATTAATATTATATTCACCTATAGAAAATGCTCATCTGATGTGTGATACCTGGAGTTGTCATAAACACAGCTCATTGATTCTGTGAGTCATTTCAGACACTCATTCAGCCAAAACCTGTTTGAGCCTGGTGTATTTTTATATTAATTGCTCAAGTTTCAAATTCTAACATGATTTTTCTAAAACCATTGCAGAAGAGATCTAAAGTTTTATTTATTTACATAATTTTGGGTCATGTGTCAGATATGATGGTAGGCTTTATGGTTAAGATGTAAACACTTTCCCTGTAAATTACACAGACCAACAGCTCTTGAGGTCAGAAAAGTAACGCAGCACTTAGATTTGTGTATATTTCCACTGCAGAACCACACAAATGCTGAACAATCATTATTATAGTCTGGAAATATCAGAATTTTTGCATGCAAATTCCAGGAGAGACTGCTTGAACACAGACACACGATAAAACCATTTTGATGAATTAAAATTAAAATTAAAAATGAAAAAATAAATATTCCACAACTTCAATTATTTTCCTTTGGTTTAGTCCTTTATTTATCAGGGGACAGTGGAATGAACCACTAACTATTCCAGCATATGTTTTACACAGCGGATAACCTTCCAGCTGCAACCCAGTGCTGGGAAACACCCATACACTCTCATATTCACACACACTCATACACTTCAGCCAATTTAGTTAATCTAATTCACATATACACCTGTGTTTGGACTGTGGGGGAAAACGAAACTCTCGAAGGGAAACCAACACCAACACAGAAAGAACATGCAAACTCCACACAGAAATGCCAAATGTCCCAGCCGAGACTCAAACCAGCGACCTTCTTCAACAGTGCTAACCACTTAGCCACCCTGCCGCCTTTTTTACAACTTTAATATGTAAGCAAAAAATCACAACAATAAAATACACAAATTTAATATATAAATACTTTTTATCACCGGCTTTAGCCTGAGGTGACAGAATTTGTCAAGACTTGTTTTATTCGTAAAGTCTGTTTCACATCAAACAAAAAGTCTTTAATCACTGAGCAACTGATCCAGTGTTTGGGCTTGACTCATTTAAATATCACAGCATAAATGAGCAACTATAGATTTACCACAACAGCTTATTTCAGGTACTTTACTAATGACAGAAAGTAACACTGCAGTGTTCAAAAAGACACTATAGTATTTGTGTCAAAGCTGTCAGCGGGACGATACCTTTACTAAAACACACGTCAGTACTTTTTAGGAACCGATATGTTCATATTTGACCCAACATTGGCTTATATGACAACCCAGCATTTTAAAAAGCTATAGTAACTTCCTGTAATTAGATAAATAAAAATCTGAAGGTAAGATAAAGAGTGAAAAGTGTAGATTTTGTTTTAAATGATGGCTAATGTCTGTTTTATTAAATGTCAACGCTGTCTATAAGCGTCTCCTCGAAAACCAGTCCTATTACAAACAGCTACTGATACCACTGTAAATATGGATGAAGTGACAATAACTAATCAGTTTCTGATTAAAGAATATAAAGATGATCTTACCTGATCTGTTTACATGCAGTGGTCTTCTCCTACTAGACTGAATGCTCCTACTGTGCTTCGATAAGTCCCAATTCATGCATCTAAATAAGAGTTTTGTTTTTGTTTGTTATCTGATGAGGAAACTAACTTATTGTTTAGTTGGAATTCAAATGGATATTCAAATTAATGCTCTGAGACAGAAAAAAAACAAGACGTGATTACACAAACATACTAAATAAACACACAGAGTACATTTTACCAGAATACATTTTAAAAAGACCTTCATATTATCCAAATAATGGAAATCGTGCTTAGGGAGTGGAGTGTGTAAAGACAACAACAGCTTCACCGCCATCATCATAATAGTGTTGATTTTATTATTGTTGTACATTTGTTATCATGCTTTACAGACATCAGAGGAAACATTCATAGATTATTTATTCATTTCAATCTAAAAAACAATGTTAAATCTTCAACCATTTTCATCACACACTATATTCTTGTATTATTCATTCATTCATTTTCGGCTTAGTCCCTTTATTAATGCAGGGTCGCCACAGCAGAATGAATCGCAAACTTATCCAGCATGTTTTTATGCAGCAATTGCATTTCCAGCTGCAACCCATCTCTGGGAAACATCCATACACATTCATTAATACTTATACACTACGGGCAATTTAGCCTACCCAAGTCACCCTTTACCACATGTTTTTGGGGTAAACCGGAACACTCGGAAAAAAAAAACATGCAAACACGGGGAGAACATGCAAACTCCACACAGAAATGCTGACTGACCCAGCCGAGGCTTGAACCAGCAACCTTCTTGCTGTAAGGCGACAGCACTACCTACTGTGCCACCGCGTCGCCTATACTGTTTATTTTAGTAATGATCTTATTCTAAAATGCGGAAGTGCACCTGAATCTTCTGATTCAGTCGCCTGTGGGAGAGATGACTAGCAATAACAAACTTCAGAAAACAGTCAAACTACTTGCTCTACAAACAAATGTTTGCATGACTATACAGACCAAGTAAAATAACATAATAAGAAAATATCAGTTTGCAGTTTTTAACGTCTAAAAATGAATGGAAGTGAATGAGACTGGAAGTCTCGAGCCAAAAATATTTAAATGGTTGCTCCCACTCGTCGGCAAAGAATAAGGTGAATAGACTTAATAAACATTAACTAGTTGCTAATATTAATACATACAACTTGCGACTAATAGTGTGATACAATTAAAGCTCTAATTTTGCTGTACTTATGTTTAAAACTTTTATTACTGAATGATAATGCCACTTTGAAGTCCTCAGTGATGCATGATGAAGAATAAGTATATTTGCCTTTAAAACTATTTATAGTAAATGTGGTTTATATTTATATATCAAATGTATATCGAAGCTGAAAAACAAAACAAAAGCAAACATATTTACAGAATATTATTAATAAGGCAAAATAATGACAATTATCTACTGTTTACATTTGACTAAATATGTGAGTATGATTACAGAAATAACTAAATGCAAATATGAAAAAAATCATAATAAAATTCTATCAAAATTAATGACAGAGAAAATGACACATAAAGCTTTAGCATAACAGCTAATTTACAGAAAGCTATTTACTGATGTTATCTTTAAAAAACTGATTCCATTACAAAAGTATTTTAGTGATGTCATTCGACAAAATTTTCATTTTTTGTAAATTTAGTCATGTTTCTGCTGTGTCTGCCAGCTCAGACAAATTGAAAGTAAACATGCAGCTTGTTTTTTCATAAACGGAGTGTTTGTATGTGCCATAATTGACCTGTTTGAAATTAGTGAGGGTTTTTACTGTACATAAACGGCTACTTCTTCATATGTGCAAGCAAATTATGAACTCCGCCCTCTTCACCACCTCTTTTTGTAAGCAGATAGCGAAGCAGCTGATGATGCCTTTAGTTTATGAACATTTGAACAATAAAGCTATTTTGGCATGCAGTCTAATGTGTGTTCAGATGAAGAGGCTCACCGGTGTGCTTACATGGAATCCCATATGCATGTAAATCTCACTCCTCTGACCTCTAAACATGCTCTATTGACAGGCGCTAGAGGCCATGGTCTTTACCCTCCTTTTTAGAGCAAACAACCCCCATACAAAGAATTGGCGGTTTGATCCCAGCACAGACTGGGTTGGGTGCAGTAGAACCCATAAAAAACATTAAAAAAACATGTATGCCCAGACAGATACCCTGACTTTTTCATGACATTTACATAGACGCATTTCATTGACCAACAATGAATTGAAAACAGGAAGCTGTTGTGTTTAGCAGTCCCTCCAGACAAAGGGAATCTACACACATGCAAAGTCAAGCAAATGACACAACATTGATGTTATTTAACATTACATTCACACATAGAAAATACAAATTTAGTGTGTCATACCTCGAGTTGTCATAAACACAGCTCATTGATTCTGTGAGCCACTTCAGACACTCATTCAGCTAAAGCCTGTTTGAACAAGGCTACATTCTTTGTACTCTTTTTGTAAACAGATAGCGAAGCAGCTAATGATGCCTGTAGTTTCTCAGCATTTGAACAATAAAGCTATTTTGGCATGCAGTCTAATGTGTGTTCAGATGAAGAGGCTCACCGGTGTGCTTACACAAAATATGCATGTAAACCTCACTCGTCTGACCTCTAAACATGCTCTATTGACAGGTGCTAGAGGCCATGATCTTTAGCCTCCTTTTTAGAGCAATCAACCCCATACAAAGAATTGGCGGTTTGATCCCAGCTCAGACTGGGTTGGGTGCAGTAGAACCCATCCCAGGGTTACACCTGGGGGCTCGTCTGGGATGGGAGTGAGGTTAAGGGGGTGAGTGTAATGGAGGCCAGCTAGCGAAGTGCTATTCAGGTAAATCTCACTCCTCTGACCTCTAAACTTGCTCTATCAACAGATGCTAGAGGCCATGATCTTTAGCTTCCTTTAGCAAATGGCTCCCATGCAAAGAATCGGCGGTTTGATCCCACCTCGGACCGGGTTGGGTGCAGTAGGACCAGTGGGTTACATTTATATATATTTTGTTTTGTCTGGTTACAGTTAGTAAACACCAACTTAAGTTCACTGTTGTTTAGAAGTGTGCTGCTGCTGATTTTCACTCATAGACTGTGCAGCCGAGCATTTGTTAAGTACACAAGTGTCACTTTTCATATATGTAGAGGTTTGTTTGAATACGTTTTACATTGATAATGTTGGGCTGCAATGTCAAGCAATGATGAATTATATGTGATGATTATAGGCACGGGACATGGCTGTCATTAACAGCTTTAACTTAGCTGCTCCTCAAAAATGAATGACCATTCCTGATCCAGCATGAGAGATGGGCGGGGCATCTGCTGCTCATTAGCATTTAAAGAGATATGATGTAAAACAGCTCTACTATTAAGACCACAATAAAGCTCTACTATTAAACACCACTATTAAGAAATTAAATCAAAGAAGGCTATAAAGTTTCCTTAAGACTCATATCAACTGAAGTGAAATGGGCACACAATGTCACCTTTATGAGGATTTTCTAAAAATAAGTGCTTTAGTCCTCAAAGTTTCATCAGGTCTCAGTTGATTTTGCTGGGTTTGTGTCCGGAGCAGAGAAATGTGAAGCATTTCCAGTACTGCTGTCTGATCTGGGAAAGGAGGAAATGAGTTCAGATACATTTAACCTCTAAAACATATAAGCTCGTTTATAATTCAAGTTTTTTTTTTTTTTTTTTTTTAAATAGAGTTGCATTTCCACACACTGTCTGTTGAAGGATAAAGTGGCTGAGCTCATTACAAAATTGCTTTTATATAAAGGATCATATTATGTAAAATACACTTTTATAAGATGTTTGAATGCAGATGATGAATAACCAGACTATTAGCCCTAATGACATTGTGCTGTAATTTAATTTCTTCAAGAAATGTGACCAAAAAAACTATTTTGAACTCACTATTTTGAAGGCATGTGGCACAGATACATTTGCATATCACCTCAGTTTGCTATAAGAGTTCTGTTGTTCGTACTGTAGGGGGAGTATCATGTTTGTTTGGTCTGTTTGAGTATTAGTAGACTGTCTGCTTATTATATGTTGATACTGATCCTTCAACAGACATTTAACTGACTATAAGAAACTTTGCAAGTACATGTCAACTAACACTAACCCCAACCTAACAGTCTACTTATAAACTAATGAGACTTAGTTGGCAAGTAGATGCAATGTAACTTAAATTCAACACACGGACCATCAAAATAAAGTGTGACCTTTGTTTAGTTCAGTTAGAATATCGTTACACCCCTAGTTCCCCTTCGGTTGGGGAACTCCAGTACTATAAGTGGATTTGATGTTCTAAATCCACGTATGGGAGATTCGGTTCAGAAGGTACTCGTCTGAAAGTATTGAACGGGCCAATGAAAGCAATGAATTGGCAGCGTAAGCTTGTGCAGCAAACGCTATCCTTTTCGCTTCAGAGACTTTTCTGATCGAGTCGATGAGGGTTCCTCCTGCTGTGACCAGCGATGCCGAGCGAACGAGAGTTTCTCCCGACCCAGAATGTCTACAAACGCAGCGGCAGACGGTCGAGCTGGGTTTCTCCCTTGCTGGCGTGCCTTTGGGTCCGGTCCTCCAGAGCGGTGCGTATAAAGTTGCAACTTCACAAAAAGAGCAACACAGTCGTGCAGCACGTCCTTTTCAGGACGGCGCTCCGACTGTGCGTTTCTGGATGCTGTGGGTTCCTGTCTTTGGATGATGGGCACGATAAAGATCGCGGCTAGCCTTTGCAAAAGGGCGAACCACCCCAGCTGTCCCCTGCTTTGCAGCAGGCACTCGGGCAGATCTGAGGGTTCAATGAGAGATAATACGTCGCCCACGGGCCCGCGTACCTCTCGCTCCTCCAAGCGCTCCATCTAAGCTTCGAGTGAGGGAAGCGATCCGTCTAACAGATGGTAGCCCTTACGCTCGATGACACCGGAGACCAGACATCCACCGCGGCATCGGAGGGTGGGCTTTCATTGTCCGATGATGATCCAGACCCGCTCGCCCCCTTCGGGCAGGTGAGCGCTGTCAAACGGATCCTGAAACAGACGTGTTAGCCATGCTTTCCCGGGCTGCTTCGGCCGTGGGTTGGAGATGGTTTATCCCCCAGCTCCTAGAGGTGGAGGTGCACAGTAGGCTCACGCGGACTTGAAGGGCACTTTTTACTGCTCGTGCCTCCACCCTCACCACTCTTGGTGGTGGATCGGCCAGGGGGTATGTGGCGATTCCTCAGGTTGAGTGCGCGATGGCGGTTAATCCGCGCAGCGCCTCTTCTTGGTGGGGTCTGCCTCGTCTCCCATCCAAAGCCTGTGAGTTTTCTGCTCCCTCAGAGCTAGAGCTTAGAAAGCTACGGACCAGGCTGCTTCCGCCTTGCATGCAATAGCCACCTACCAGCGCTACCAAGCGCAGGCGCTGGCCGAGCTGCGCGAGGATGGGTCCAAACCAGGCTTACGAGCTTCGCACCGCCGCCGACTTAGCTCTTCGGACTACTGAGTCCGCTGCGTGTGCTTTTGGGGAGGACGATGTCCACACTAGTGGTCCAGGAGTGCCACCCCTGAGTAAAACTTGGCTGGTATGCGCGAAGTCGACAAAGTCCGCTTTCTTGACTCGCCCATATCCCAAGCTGGTCGGCGACACTGTCTGCGAATTTACCCAGGAATTCGAGGCAGTGAGAGAGCAGTCTGATGGGTGATGTCTTATTGGCGGATCCGTAAGCCGGCTCCGCCCGCCGTGCCATCCATACCTGCTCCTCGCCGAAGGCGCCCGCCTACGAGAGCTGCACCGCCCCCACACACGCCTCTGGCAAAGCGAGCGCGTTGAGCACCTCAGAAGCAGGCAGCTCCCCCTGCCCAGAACGCCACTAAGTCCGGCAACGGACCGCGAAGCGTCCCTGGGACAGGTCATCTGGAGAAGAGGGAACTTGCTCTTCCCCGCTGGAGGGCGGGGCGCCATTTCCAACGGCACCTTTTACTGCCATGAAATTAAAGGGCACTTTTCCACTTCCCCGGATGTGACAGCCCGAAATCTGCCAGTCTGAGACACTGTGCTCTCTAGCTCGCAGGTTCGGTGCGCTCTGCTAGTGGCTCATGAGCACTGCAAGCCCTGCCAGTCTGGGACGCGCAACCTCTCAACTCGCAGGGTCTGCATGCTCCGCCTGCAGCTCACGGGCGCGGGGGGGACGGTCTCCCTTCTCCCAGCCTCCAAGCACCCTTTCCGGAGTCAGGGTGCGGAGCCAGAGCGAATCGCTCTCCTCCAGCTCTTCTGTGGGACCCTCGCGCTCCCCGGATCAGCACACCCGCTCCGCGCTGCCCCTCCGCGGGTACGTCAATGATTTCTGCGATGATGTCATTAGCGAGGGCTCTGCCTGCCTGGTTAGCGAGGGCCAGCCCCTCGCAGTGGCTCATACGCACGATCAGACTCGGCTACGTACTTCAGTTCTCGAAACGGCCTCCCAAGTTCACGGGCGGGTATTTCATCAGGGTCAATACCCTGTCCGCCCCTGTCTTGCGAGAGGAGATTGCTGCCTTCCTGGCGAAGGGTGCAATCAAGCCGGTACCTCTAGCCGAGATGGAGAGCGGGTTTTACAGCCCGTACTTCATCGTACCAAAAAGAGCGGTGGGTCACGGCCAATCCTAGATCTGCGCGTTTTGAGCCACTGCCTTCACAAGCTGTCGTTCAGAACGCTCACGCAGAGGCGCATTCTCCAATGCGTTCGTCCTCAGGATTGGTTTGCAGCCATAGACCTGAAGGACGCGTATTTTCATGTCTCCATTCTTCCACGCCACCGTCAGTTTCTGCGGTTTGCATTGAAGGTCGAGCATGGCAGTACAAGGTCCTCCCCTTCGGGCTCTCTCTGCCTCCGCGGGTCTTCACTAAACTCGCGGAGGGTGCCTTACCGCCCCTTTGGCTTGCGGGCATCCGCATACTCAATTATCTCGACGACTGGCTGCTTAGCCCACTCGCGGGAGTAATTGACTATGCACAGAGACGAGGTGCTCCGGCATCTTCGCCTATTGGGGTTGCAGGTCAACTGGGAAAAGAGCAAACTCGCCCCGGTGCAGAGGATCTCTTTTCTCGGGATGGAGCTGGACTCGGTCACCATGGTAGCGCGCCTCTCTGGAGAGCGCGCTCGGCTGCTGCTGAACTGTCTGAGGGAGCTCGACAACAAAACAGTGGTCCCACTGAAATATTTTCAGAGGCTCCTGGGGCATATGGCTTCCGCCGCGGCTGTCACGCCGCCCGGACTGCTCCATATGAGACCACTTCAGCACTGGCTTCAAGATCGAGTTCCAAGACGCGCATGGCATGCGGGCACACACCGAGTCTCTGTTACTGCGCTGTGTCGCCGCACCCTCAGCCCCTGGAATGACCCCTCGTTCCTGCAGGCCGGTGTGCCTCTGGGACAGGTGTCCAGTCATGTTGTGGTCTCAACAGATGCTTCCAGCACAGGCTGGGGAGCCGTGTGTCGCGGGCATGCAGCTGCGGACCTGTGGGTAGGTGCCCAGCTGCATTGGCATATCAACCGCCTAGTGCTGTTGGCAGTGTTCCTTGCTCTCCGCCGTTTTTCTCCGGTGCTGGAGCAGCAACATGTGCTGGTCAGGACGGACAGTGCGGCGGCGGAAGCGTATATCAACCGCATGGAGGGTATGCCCTCTCGCCACATGTCTCAGCTTGCCCGCCGTCTGCTCCTCTGGAGTCACCCGCGGCTGAAGTCGCTGCGCGCCATTCACATTTCAGGTATGCTCAACCGTGCAGCCGATGCGCTCTCACGGCAGCAGTTTCACTCTGGAGAATGGAGACTCCACCCCGAGTCTGTTCAGCTTATATGGACACGATTCGGGGAGGCCAAGATCGATCTGTTGCTTCCCCAGAGAACACTCATTGCCAGTTGTTTTATTCCCTGACCGAGGGCACTCTCTGCACGGATGCACTGGCCCACAGCTGGCCTCGGGGCATACGCAAGTATGCGTTTCCCCCAGTGAGCCTGATCACGCAGTTACTGTGCAAGGTCAGGGAGGACGAGGAGCAGGTTCTGCTAGTTGCGCTCCTCTGGCCCAACCGGACCTGGATATCAAAGCTCTCCCTCCTCGCGACGGCCCTCCCCTGGCAGGTCCCTTTGAGAGACAACCTACTTTCTCAGGGACAAGGCACCATCTGGCACCCTCGCGTGTGGTCCCTAGACGCGAGGAAGACTTAGGTAACCTGCCGTCCGCGGTGGTGGATACCATCACTCAGGCTAGGCCCCCTCCACGAGGCGCGCCCACGCCCTAAAGTGGAGTCTATTCACTGAATGGTGTGTCTCTCGCAGAGAAGACCCCTGATCTTGCCAGATCAGTTTTGTGCTCTCTTTCCTTCAAGAGAAGCTGGATAGCAGGCTGTCACCCTCCACTCTCAAGGTTTACATTGCCGCCATCTACGCTCACCATGACGCGGTGGCTGGCGGCACCGTGGGAAAGCATAACCTCATCATCCGGTTCCTCAGAGGTGCTAGGCGAATTAATCCAACTCGCCCCCCTTTCATGCCCTCTTGGGATCTCGCCCTCGTCCTTACGAGCCTGCGATCTAATCCCTTCGAGCCACTCGACTCAGTATCCTAAAGATTCTGTCCCTGAAGACAGCTCTGCTGGTCGTGTTGGCCTCCATTAAGAGGGTCGGGGACCTGGAGGCATTTTCGGTCAGTGACTCGTGCCTGGAATTCGGGCCGGATTTTTCTCACGTTATCCTGAGACCCCGCCCGGGTTATGTGCCCAAAGTTCCTACCACTCCCTTAGAGATCAGATAGTAACCCTGCAAGCGCTGCCCCTGGAGGAGGCAGACCCAGCTCTTTCCTTGTGGATCGTATTCAGTACTGTAGATCTTCTGAGCAGCTCTTTGTCTGCTATGGCGGACGGCAGCAGGGAAGTGCCGTTTCCAAACAAAGATTTTCCCACTGGATTGTGGAGGCCATTTCATGTGCTTATTTGAGCAGAGGTCAGCCGCGTTCCCCGGGAGTGCGTGCACACTCCACTCGGAGCATTGCATCATCTTGGGCGTGTGCACGCGGCGCCTCTTTAACAGACATTGTAGAGCTGCGGGCTGGGCGACACCCAACACATTGCAAGGTTTTACAATCTGCGAGTGGAGCCAGTTTCCTCAAGGGTGTTAGGTAATTGAGGAAACAACTCGGTGGGGTGTTGTAGCACGCTTGCGGTGCCTTTTTTTCCCTAACACGGAGAGATGTGCACCTTCCTGTCTGTCATTAAAGTTCCCCATTCGGTGAGCCCGGCAGGTTCCTCTGAGGCCCCCAGCACTGACTCAGCGGAGGAGTCACTCGCTGGCCCACTACGTTAGGTCTGCCCGCTGGTCAGCCCGCATTTTGGGGATAGGTCCCTGCTATGTGCGATCCCCGCTGGTGATCCCCATATGCTTTTCTGCCACAGTTAAGTCCCCCCACTGGGTGGACCCGTGCCTTCCCTATCCGTTAACCACCTTCTTATGCGCACTCCCCCTCCTTAGGGTTAGTCCATATGTAATTCCATTTGTCTCCCTATTGGGTGCGGATGGTCTCCGCAGCGTCCTCCCTACCGGGATTGCACGCTTCCCAATGTACTGTCGTATTTTCCTACAATTATCTAGACGCTAGCGACTCCCAAAAAAATATACCTATTCCGCAAAGCTTCTTTTGAAGAGGGAATAAGTTAGGGCCAAGGGCACGTTGGAGGACCGCGCCTTCCATAATTTGAGTGCGTCACGCTTGCCTGACTGCCCTCTCATCGGAGGCGTTGGTAAGGTGCAGTCATTATGAGGCTTTCAATGGACTCCCATACGTGGATTTAGAACATCAAATCCACTTATAGTACTGGAGTTCCCCAACCGAAGGGGAATGTTCGAGGTTACAGAAGCAACCCTTCGTTCTCCGAGGAGAGGAACGGAAGTACTATACTCCGTTGCCATAATGACTGTCCCTTAGCTGTTAAAAGTCTCTTCAGCTTAAAAAGGATAGCGTTTGCTGGCGCCAGGTGTGCTTATATGCTCAGTTAATTGGCGATGCAGCACACCTGCGCAAGCTTACGCTGCCAGTTCATTGCTTTCATTGGCCCGTTTAATACTCTTTCAGACGAGTAGCTTCTGAACCGAATCTCCCATTCGTGGATTTAGAACATCAAATCCACTTATAGTACTTCCGTTCCCCTCCTCAGGGAATGAAGGGTTACTTCTGTAACCTCGAACGTTATGATGGTAGATTGAGTAAATGTCTGACCTCATTATTGAGCACACAGTAGATCAGGAAGATGAAGGTTCCCTGCTGAGAGTTCAAGATCAGGAAAAGGATCTCCAGCACCTCACTGCTATTAGTGAAGAAACCCAGAATCCAAGGACAACCAAGAACCACAAACTGACCCAGTGTTTTAAACACTATAATCCTGCAGAGAAACAGAAAAGGAGATTTAGTCTGTACTAACTGTTATTTTCATGAAGTGATTAACTCAGAATGTTTATTACTTGGTTTGCTTCATCTGTGAAACTTCAGCGTTCAGTTTTGTGAGAGCTGAGTTCAGAATGATGACGATCCTGATGAAGAGAATCGTGTTCAGCTGTAGAAAGATTAAGAAATGAACAGTTTAGAGTTTTGTTGATTTTAACAGGCCATGAGAAAAATGTCTGTAACTAAAACTTACTGCTAGTATGACACAAACAGGACCCAGAAAACTCCAGATAAACCCTTTATCATATTTAATCCAGCAACTGATTAGAGGAAAACACAATATTATAAATGAATACATTTATCAACAAGAACTGATAGTTACTGATATTAAGATTATATGTGACATTGTTACAACCTGTTAACAAATAAAAAAAAAAAAAACAATGAAATGAACAACACAACTCACTGTTCACTGCCGTATCCTTCTGGAACCAGCCCAACAGACACACACACCACAACCATAGCAAGCACATATCCAATCACACACAGGAACCCACTGCTAAGCACCTCCTTCTTTTTGGAGCTGACCTGTGATAGGTTCTGTACACAGATGAAGAGCAGCACAGCTTCAATGAACATCCACACAAAGGCGGAGAGGAAGAGGAAGTGCAGAAGGCCTGCTATCGCCACACACAACACCTGGAGAGCATGAGAGAGGGTTATGATGATTCTCAGTGCGGCTGTGCTGAGCTGTAGAGCTCCTTCATCATTCTCACCTGCTGAGGGCGAATGAGGCTCAGGAACTGTTGTGTGAGCAGCAACAGAAGGTGAGCCGACAGCAGACTGATGCAGATGTTGATTCGAGCCACATTATTGACTCCAGGACTCCACTGACAAAGAGCAAAGGACAACAGAGCCAAACTGAAGAACACCAGACCCACGATCACACACACCAGATCCAGCAGATCCAGCAGATCGCTCTGAGAAAACATGCAGAGACCATGAGTGCCAGATCTGTGCTGCTCTTCAATGCTCTCTAGAAATGTTCTGGTACCGGTGGTGGACTGCTGCTGGTCTGCATGATGAGAGCGAATGTGGACAGATGAACACAGGAACACACAGTGTGGCTGCTGTTGCTGTTTAACACAGAACAACCATCTACAATCCACTCGCTGATATTCCAGTACACACAGGACAGAGAACCGTTGGGGTCAAACTCCTGCAAGAGGAAGAACATTCAAAAAAAGCATCTTACGATAACTTCTCTTCACAAAATTGGCTCACTGGCTATGTTTTTCGCAAACAGTAAAATACATTGCTCCGGCAACATTTGCTTGCAGCTCGTGTTCACAAATCTACTAGAGCAAGGGTAGGCAACCCTGTTCCTGGAGAGCCACCTTCCTGCAGATTTCAGTTGCAACCCATATCAAACACACCTGCCTGTAATTATCACGTGGTGTTCAGGTCCTAATTAATTGGTTCAGGTGTGTTTGATATGGGTTGCAACTGAAATCTGCAGGAAGTTGGCTCTCCAGGAACAGGGTTGGCCACCCCTGCACTACAGGCTACTCAAATCTCAAATACAGTACTGGGCCACATTTTCTCATGCATTCTCTGTACATGTCTTTTTCATATTTGTTTGTAAGAATCCGCTCAGCTTGTAGTGCATCTATCAATGAACCACACCTTTCCCTTAACCTAACCAATACTGATTTCAAGAATTCACGATTAGCTGTTGCTTTATACTATTATTAAAAAAAAATACTAATACTACTAATACTTCCCTTCTTAGACTTTACAGACCTGAAACTTGCCTATAGCACTTATTCATTGTTGCTCTTAGTTGTGTAAATTGCTTCCTTGTCCTCATTTGTAAGTCGCTTTGGATAAAAGCGTCTGCTAAATGACTAAATGTAAATGTAAATGTATTAGCAGATTTGACATTCTGTCCCTGCAGAGAACCCTGAGGTCTGAGATAATTGAGCCCAGGGCTTCAGCCTGGTCAAATAGCACGCAAGGAGGTTCGACATTAGGTAGGTATCGAAAGCTTCCCCTGGTAAAGGGGGAAATGACGAAGATAGCGGATTTATAACAAAATGGGCTAATTGGAAATTCAGCTAATTGGTTTAACAATGATAGTTGTCATGGCATTTACCAAGTCCCCGTTTACACTAGTGCGTTTTAGTTTTAATACGGTGTTTTAGATCAAAAACGATCCGCGTCCACACTAGTGTTTCACCTAGCGTTTCTAAACATATCTCCTTCTACACTACGCCACCAAAAACATATATCACGTGACCATTCGCACATTCTAGGTATGCGTGTTCTAGTATAAACAGGAAGCGTGTGTCTCGCTTGGCATTTGGTTATTGTTAGTCAACAAACGCTGGTTAAACAATAAACGCGATAGCAAAGAAAGAGGTCTTTTTGTGTACAGACAACGAGGTCGAGTTGTCACTTAAACACAACAAACGAATAACTGTACAATGGCGCCTAAAACAGACAATAGTGCAAACAATGCTCCCATTTCTGTGCCCATGTTGTTGTTTACAGTGACGGCTGGTCTACTGTCTTCCGGTAGTGTTAAAGCCATGTGTTATGGTCATGTGACAGTAGCTTGACAAAAAAGGGAAGGATACGCAATGACACAAAAGCCCCAATCAGGTAGCAAATCTCAGCAGCCCCGCCTCCCTTTTCAGATGTCTCTGTTTTCCCCCATCCACACTGAGACGGAGCAGCAGCTTTTCAGAATGAAAACGGCCTCTCTAGCGTTTCCAAAACGCTCCGTTTTCGGCACTCGAAAACTCCGTCGTAGTGTGGACGGATGGCGTAACCGTAGCAAAACTTATGCATTTTCCAACTAAAACGCATTAGTGTAAACGGGGCCCAGGATTTCACAAACCCAGACCACTCTGCATCCTAAGTTCAACACTATACAAGGTGAGCTACCAAGCAAACTGACCGTGCTAGAAAAGCTATAGATATCAGCAGGTGAGGCGAACTCTGACGATTACAGACCACAGATGCTTCTAGGTCATTTTTGTGCTGTTTATTATGTGCTGTGGGAAAAACTATGCGAAAACAACCCTTTATCCAGTATGTTCCTGTTAATGTCAGTATAAGCGCTAAAAGGGACAGAAGTTGTCAGTGGTGTAATACAACACCGTACCCACAAACTGCAGACAAACCTATGTGGTTTTCCAACAAATTGGCCGCGTATTCCCAATGAGCCTGTAAATAAAACCAGGATCTGCTGGTTAGGTATGTTTTAAAGCATGCATGCTGGTTTGACCTATGTGCTGGTCCTCAGATAGTCCAAAACAACTAGTTCCCATATTCAGCACATGACCATCAGCCATGCCTTTCAACAGAATCGCTCTAAATGAACTCACTCTGATGTGTCTGAAGGTGAAGTTGACTGGTTTGGTGAGTGCAGTGTTGGTGGTTTTGGGAAGTGTAGCTGAGATCACAGTGGACATCATGGTTTTATTGGTGTTATTTTGTGAGTTGAAGAAGTCGGCCTTCAGTAGATTCTCCATAGTGGTGTAGCTCATGAAAGCCACAGCAGCAGATCCTGTGGGACAGAAACAGGGTCAAATGCACAGCACATCCAGAAAGAATCCACAGCTGCTGCATCCCAGTTCACCTTTACAGACGTCTGTTGTGGGGCTTTTGTGCACAATAAGGTGAATAAAAGTTAATATCTGGAAGAGTATGACTGCTCACTGTTTAAATGTATGGTGAAAATCAGAGGATGCAAATACTGTTGACATACCTTTTTCCTCGTTACTCTTGGCAATCCCGATCAGATCAATGTCCATAGAAGCAGTTTTTGTGTCCAGCTGAGGGAACTGTTCTGAAGCGAATTTTGGTCCAATCGAGAAAACTTTTACCTCTAAAGAAAATAATGTGAGTTAATCTTTTCTCATGTATCTTTATTATTAGCTCAGAGAGTAATGCATGAGGATTTCTCACTTTAAAGAAATATCACTTCAGATAAAGTCTGACTCTATGAACTGTATGTGAAACGATGTTGCTTGATTCTCAATCTGCACCTTCACTTACCAACAGTGTCGAGAGTAAAACTGACATTGTCGCTTGTCTCTGTTGGTTTCACCAGTGCAGATAGGAGCTTCACACTTGCTTGTAATACACGATTCCCATTAGCCGCTAATTCTTTTGAATCAGTTGACGGCAAAACCACAGCGGATGTGTTCAGAGCCATGTCCAAAACCGTAGACACAACCTAATTTATGATACAAAAACACTTATAAATGGGTGCAAATATTTCAGTCATAACAGCAATGCTACACACACACACACACACACACACACACACACACACACTTTTCCCTCCTATAAACGTACAGATAATGGAAGCTGTGTAACGTTCTCCAGCTGCTGAAGTATATTCTGAAGGCATCCTCCCTGACTCTGAAATCACAGGTGAGCTTTATCAATACACCTGAAAAACTCTGAAAGTGCACTGAATAAGTGTTTAGTGTTGATTGTACCGTGCATTGATCAGGCAGAGTGATAGTCAGAGCTGAAATGAAATGGCACGTCATTACAACACATATACTGTATAATAAACTAAATATCATGTTTCATTCTAGGAATATCTCACCTGGAGTAGTTGGACTGGGTGTGGTTGTGGTGGTGATGTAAGACTCACAGTAGCAGGAGGACCAAGTGCTTCTGGAGCAGGTACAGGTGTCTTTATAACCATAGCAATTACAGTAATTACTCCAGCACTGGCTCTGGTACTGGTTTTGGTTTGTATTTCTCTGGTAGTAGATATTGTTCATGCTTGTGTTGCAGAACATGCGGTACTGAGCACCAGTGCAGACGTATGTGTCTTTATTAAGCACGCAGACGTACATTGGACTGACTTCAGCAGGGATGATGTTATTGCTGTAATCTGTGCAGTAGCAGGAGGATGGAGCACTAGAGAAGCATGAACAGGTATTTGTATTCCCAGTACAGCTACAGATACTGCTTGTACACTGATGCGCATTTATATCATAATAGAAATTATGTAAACTTGTGTTGCAGAACATGCGGTACTGAGCTCCAGTGCAGATGTAAGTGTCATTATAAAGCACACAGCCAGAGACTGGACTGACTCCTGTAGTGAGAGCGATGCTTTTTCCATAAGACTCACAGTAGCAGGAGGACCAAGTGCTTCTGGAGCAGGTACAGGTGTCTTTATTACCATTGCAATTACAGTCATTACCCAAGCACCGGCTCTGGTACTGGTTTTGGTTTGTATTTCTCTGGTAGTCGAAGCTGTGCATGCTTGTGTTGCAGAACATGCGGTACTGAACACCAGTGCAGATGTAGGTGTCTTTATAAAGCACACACTCATAGACTGGACTGCGTGCTGTAGTGAGAGCTGTGATATTGCCGTAAGTCTCACAGAAACAGGAGGACAGAGTGCTACTGGAGCAGGTACAAGTGTTCTTATTACCATTGCAATTACAGTAATTATTCCAGCACTGGTTTTGATACTGGTTTTGGTTTGTATTTCTCTGGTAGTAGATATTGTTCATGCTTGTGTTGCAGAACATGCGGTACTGAGCACCAGTGCAGATATATGTGTCATTATTAAGCACGCAGTCGTACACTGGACTGACTCCAGCAGGGATAGTTTTATTACTGTAATCTGTGCAGTAGCAGGAGGATGGAGCACTAGTGGAGCATGAACAGGTGTTTTTATTCCCAGTACAGCTACAGATACTGCTTGTACACTGATGCGCATTTATATCATAATAGAAATTATGTAGACTTGTGTTGCAGAACATGCGGTACTGAGCTCCAGTGCAGACATAAGTGTCATTATAAAACACACAGCCAGATACTGGACTGACTCCTGTAGTGAGAGAGATGCTTTTTCCATAAGACTCACAGTAGCAGGAGGACCAAGTGCTGCTGGAGCAGGTACAGGTGTCTTTATTACTATTGCAATTACAGTCATTACCCAAGCACCGGCTCTGGTACTGGTTTTGGTTTGTGTTTCTCCGGTAGTCAAAACTGTGCATGCTTGTGTTGCAGAACATGCGGTACTGAGCACCAGTGCAGATGTAAGTGTCTTTATAAAGCACACAGTCATAGACAGGACTGACTGCTGCAGTGAGAGCGATGCTTTTTCCATAAGACTCACAGAAGCAGGAGGACAGAGTCCTGCTGTAGCATCCACAGGTGTCTTTATTACCATAGCAATCACAGTTATTACTCCAGCACCGGCTCTGGTACTGGTTTTGGTTTGTGTTTCTCCGGTAGTTGAAATTGTGCATGCTTGTGTTGCAGAACATGCGGTACTGAGCGCCAGTGCAGACGTATGTGTCATTATAAAGCACACAGTCATAGACTGGACTGACTCCTGCAGGGATGGTGATGTTATTGCTGAAATCTTTACAGTAGCAGGAGGATGGAGCACTAGAGGAGCATAAACAGGTATTTTTATTCCCAGTACAGCTACAGATACCGCTTGTACACTGATGCGCATTTATATCATGATAGAAATCATGTAGACTTGTGTTGCAGAACATGCGGTACTGAGCACCAGTGCAGATGTAGAGATCATTATAAAGCACACACTCATAGACTGGACTGCGTGATGTAGTGAGAGCAGTGATATTGCCGTAAGTCTCACAGAAACAGGAGGACAGAGTGCTAGTCGAGCATGTACAGGTGTCCTTATTACCAAGGCAGTTACAGTTATTGCTCACACACTGGTATTGGTGTTGATTCTGATATCTTTGGTAAGTTAAATAATGCACTTGTGTGTTGCAGTACATGCGGTACTGAGCACCGGTGCAGATGTAGGTGTCATTATAAAGCTCACAGTCAGGGGCTGAGACTGGAGGCAGATTTATATTGAGTGAAGTGCTGTTGCTGAGGGTCTCACAGAAGCAGGAGGACAGAGTGCTAGAAGAGCATGAACACAAATTATTATTAAAATTGCAGTTACAGTTATTATTCTGACAATAGTACTGGATTTGGTTTTGATTTCTCTGGTAGTAGAAATAGTGAATTCTTGTGTTGCAGTACATGCGGTACAGAGCGCCAGTGCAGACGTATGTGTCGTTATAAATCACACAGTCAGGGATTGTGGCTGGACTCTGTCCTGAGGAAAGAGAGGTGCTGTAGCCATAATTTGTACAGAAGCGGGAGGATGTCGGACTATAGCATGAACAGGAGTTCTTAGTAAAACTGCAGTAATAGTAATTATAATAGTTATTATAATTCCAACATTCGTACTGTTTTTGGTTTTGGAACGGATATATGTCATATCTAAAAGAATTCAGTGCTGTGTCACAGTACATGTTGTACTGAGCACCAATGCAGGTGTATGAGCCACTATTAAACGTACAGTCCAAAATTAAACCGTCTGCTGCAGGGACACTGATATTACTGCTGAAGGTGTCACAGAAGCAGGATGAAGTATTATTATAACACACACAGGTGTCATTATTACCAACACAGACACAGTCATTACTCAAGCACTGGTATTGGTGCTGGTCCTGGTTTCTCTGGTAGTAGAAGTGATGTTTTGTAGTGTTGCAGTGCATGCGGTACTGAGCGCCAGTGCAGATGTACAGGTCATTATAAAGCTCACAGCCAGAGACTGGACTCACTGCTGCTGCTGCTGTGGGGGATATTAAACCTGAAGATGAGGAAGATGTGATCAGAAAGAGCAAATGACAAACCAGATTAACTTCTTTCTTCTGATAGAGAGTTTCTCAGTACTGACTCTCTTCTTTCAGGTAGTAAAACAGCTTTAAACTGTATTTTTTAGTAAATATTTTATTCCAACATATTAGATCTGTTTTGTAAATAAGATTAACTGATGTTTAGTAGCATCCTGTCATAGACAACTGCTAAAGCATCTGCTAAATTACTAAATGCATTACGTTTTAACAGTAACTATTGTAAGATGAAATTAATGTAAACAATAGCATTAAAAAACATATTGAAACACTGCTGGCTTACACTTACAACAGCTTAAAGTGACGACAGTCAACAGCAACCGTACAGCACCTGAGATTAAAACAAAAAAATAATTAAAGTTATGCTGTTTTTATAAATTATACTGTAGGCTACTCACTCACTGCTCACAAACGACAACTGCAACCATTCACAGACACAAGGTGGCGCCATTTGACTAATTTAATCATGTGACACAAAACCCATTTTGCTTTTAACCACCTTAATAAATGTAATTTTTCTGATGGCTTGTAGAGGAAGGAAAGGTAACGTTATGCAACACTGTTTCTGCTTAGTGTTATGAATTATAAGTATTGCTTGGTTTACTAACTAATAAATGATTAAATATACACCTTTTTTCTAAATCAAAATAGAAAAATCAAAACACTTACTTTTGAAAGCAACAAGCTCCATTATGGGATCCGATATCCAGCGGTGTGTTGTATTTTCATCAACCAACCAAAGCACTGACTGGAAATTAAACAAATTAGTAGGAGGAAATCCTTAATAAATCTTGGGTAATCTAGCCATTATTTTCCAATCAATCAATCAATCAATCAATCAATCAATCAATCAATCAAAAAAAAACGTTGGTGGTGATTACAGACCCACCAAAAATTGGCAAATATTCTTTATGTGGCAAAAGGCAAATTTGTTGCTAAAAGCTGCCAAATAACACTGTGATGATTTAAAAAGTAAAAAAAATAAAATAAAAATCACCGGCCACTTTATTAGGTACACCTGTCCAACTGCTCGGTAACGCAAATTTACCAGCCAATCACATGGCAGCAACTCAATGCATTTAGGCATTTATACATGGTCAAGACGATCTGCTGCAATTCAAAGCGAGCATGAGAATGGGGAAGAAAGGGGATTTAAGTGACTTTGACTGTGGCATGGTTGTTGGTGCCAGACAGGCTGCTCTGAGTATTTCAGAAACTGCTGATCTACTGGGATGTTCACGCACAACCATCTCTAGGGTTTACAGAGAATGATCCGACAAATAGGAAATATCCAGTGAGCGGCAGTTCTGTGGGCGCAAATGCCTTGTTGATGCCAGAGGTCAGAGGAGAATGGCCAGACTGGTTCCAGCTGATAGAAAGGCAACAGTAACTCAAATAAGCACTCGTTACAACCGAGGTCTGCAGAAGAGCATCTCTGAACACGTCCAACCTTGAGGCGGATGGACTACAGCAGCAGAAGACCACACCGGGTGCCGCTCCTGTCAGCTAAGAACAGGAAACTGAGGCTACAATTCACAGAGGCTCAAAACTGGACAATAGAAGATTGGAGAAACGTTGCCTGCTCTGATGAGTCTCCATTTCTGCTGACACATCCGGATGGTCTGGTCAGAATTTGGCATCAACTACATGATCAACAGTTCAGGCTGGTGGTGGTGGTGTAATGGTGTGGGAGATATTTTCTTGGCACACTTTGGGCCCATTAGTACCAACTGAGCATTGTGTCAACGCCACAGCCTACCTGACTATTGTTGCTGACCATGTCCATCCCTTTATGTCCACAATGTACCCATCTTCTGATGGCTACTTCCAGCAGGATAACGCACCATGTCATAAAGTGTGAATCATCTCAGACTGGTTTCTTGAACATGAAAATGAGTTCACTGTACTCAAATGGCCTCCACAGTCACCAGATCTCAATCCAATAGAGTGCCTTTAGGATGTGCAGCCGACAAATCTGCAGCAACTGTGTGATGCTATTATGTCAATATGGAGCAAAATCAGGTATATTTCCTGTACCTTGCTGAATCTATGCCACGAAGGATTAAGGCAGCTCTTAAGCAGTAGTAAGGTGTACCTAATAAAGTGGCTGTTGAGCATATATACATATATATATATATATATATATATATATATATATATATATATATATATATATATATATATATATATATATATATATATATATATAGATAGATAGATATCAAATTCCCTCTTTTCCGTGTTATTTACATAGATGAATTTCCTTGACCAACAATGAATTGAAAACAGGAAGCTGTTGTGTTTGGCAGTCCCTCCATACATAGTGAATCTACAAACATGCAAAATCAAGCAAATGACACAACTTTGATGGTAATTAATATTATATTCACCTACAGAAAATGCTCATCCAGTGTGTGATACCTGGAGTTGTCATAAACATGGTACATTGATTCTGTGAGTCATTTCAAACACAGAAAAGTAACGCAGCACTTAGATTTGTGTATATTTCCACTGCAGAACCACACAAATGCTGAAAAATCATTATTATAGTCTGGAAATATCAGAATTTTTACTTGCAAATTCCAGGAGGGACTGCTTGAACACAGACACAGGATAAAACCATTTTGATAAATTAAAAGTAAAATTAAAAATGAAAAAAAAAATCCACAACTTCAATTATTTTCCTTTGGTTTAGTCCCTTATTTATCAGGGGTCGCCACAGCTGAATGAACCACTAACTATTCCAGCATATGTTTTACACAGCGGATACCCTACCAGCTGCAACCCGGTACTGGGAAACACCCATACACTCTCACATTCACACACACTCAAACACTTTAGCCAATTTAGTTAATCTAATTCACATATACACCTGTGTTTAGACTGTGGGGGAAACAGAAACTTGAGAAGGGAAACTCACACCAACACGGAAAGAACATGCAAACTCCACACAGAAATGCCAAATGTCCCAGCTGAGACTCAAACCAGCGACCTTCTTGCTGCGAGGCAACAGTGCTAACAACTTAGTCACTGTGTCGCCTTTTCCATAACTTTAATATGTAAGCACAAAATTACAACAATAAAATACACAAATTTAATATATAAATACTTTTTATCACCGGCTTTAGCCTGAGGTGACAGAATTTGTCAAGTCTTGTTTTATTCGTAAAGTCTGTTTCACATCAAACAAAAAGTCTTTAATCACTGAGCAACTGATCCAGTGTTTGGGCTTGACTCATTTAAATAGCACAGCATAAATGAGCAACTATAGATTTACCACAACAGCTTATTTCAGGCACTTTACTAATGACAGAAAGTAACACTGCAGTGTTCAAAAACACACTATAGTATTTGTGTCAAAGCTGTCAGCGGGACGATACCTTTACTAAAACACACTTCAGTACTTTTTAGGAACTGATATGTTCGTATTTGACCCAACATTGGCTTATATGACAACCCAGCATTTTAAAAGTTATAGTAACTTCCTGTAAATCATTTTTTTTTAAATCTGAAGGTAAGATAAAGAGAGAAAAGTATAGATTTAGTTTTAAAAGATGGCTAATGTCTGTTTTATTAAAAGCCAACGCTGTCTATAAACATCTCCTCGAAAACCTGTCCAATCACAAACAGCCACAGATACGACTTTAAATATGGAGAGTGACAATAACTAATCAGTTTCTCATTAAAGAATATAAAGATGATCTTACCTGATCTGTTTACATGCAGTGGTCTTCTCCTACTAGACTGAATACTCCTACTGTGCTTCAATAAGTCCCAATTCATGTAAGTATTTGTTTTTATAAAGGTTATCTGATGGGGAAACTAACATATTTTTCAGTTGGAATTCAAATGGATATTCAAATTGATGCTCTGAGACAGAAAAAAACAAGATACAATTACACAAACATACTAAATAAACACAAAAAGCACATTACATTTTTACAATTAATATTTACAGTGTTGGAAATAGTAAAAAATAATACTTAAAACTGTAAAACTGTAAAAGTAGCATTACTTGCCTAAAAATGTAGTGCAAGTAGAGTAAAATTATCTGTTGTAAATATTACTCAAAGTATGAGTGAAAAGTAAACCTTTTTAAAGTACTTAAGAATGGTGAGTATTACGCTGTAAAAAGCTGACGTGTTTACATGTAATTTTTGGTTGTGTGTAAACGTAACATTCTGTAGTGCATTTAGTTATTGATCAGCAGACACAACATCCTAAGACATTAGTATTAGGTTAGATTTAGGTGGTGATGTCAGATGATTAAAATTCAAGTCTAACTAGCATAAGGACAAAGTTATTTTGATGACTAATAATGATGACGATATTTGGTTGATTTTGTGTTGGAAAATGACCAAAATCCAACAGCGAACCAACATCTTAAACCAACGTCATATTGACGTCAAATACAGACATTTGTTTGTCAGCTATGGCAACCAAAATCCAACATCTGATAGACGTCATAGTGGTAATGTCCACACATCGTTAAGCTGTAACCTCATTAGACGTTGATATTTGGTTAATTTTAGGTTGGATATTGACGTCAGTCTGATGTTGAGTTCTGAAGTCAACCAATTTTCTTTTCCTAATAAAATTCAATGTTTCCATGACATTGGGGTACAACATCAATTTGACGTCATGTTGACATCTTGTGCCTGCTGAGTGTTTAAGGCCATTTCTGTCACCACACAGTAAACATCTGTCATCTTGTCATCAGTGACATGCATCTAAACAGTCTCTGGGTCAATGCGTGTGAAGATTTTGGACATCATCTTGGACACTTTTAATGCTTACAAACAGTTTGCTGCAATTATGAATCATTCTTGTCTTGAGGTAGTGCATTATGAGGCAGTTTACCCTCTGTGTGAGATTTGATTGGACAAGAATCACAGGACTGATTTTTCTAATCACCATAGACAAGACAAAATACAGTAGTGACCGCAGGTTGAAGAAAAGTAGTGGAGTAAAAGTACAGATACAGCACTAAAGATGTTCTCAAGAGAAAGTGAAAGTCCACTTTTTTAAAACTGCTTAGTAAATTACAATTCCACTCAAAAACTTACAAAAACTACTCAATCACAGTCATTTGAGTATTAGTAATTATAATGATGAATTCGGATTTCTGCCTTCCAATTCGTCCCAGCATGGATCAACATTTATCCTTATCATTTAAATATGATTATTTAATTAATGAATAAAGTTAACTCATTGCTTAATATAAGAATGTTTAGTGTGTTTGCCTGTCTCCTTGTCACTTTATTTTCTGAAGCTATACCAAACTAGTTCAGAGATCACAGAGACCTCGAGTGGAACTGAAGGGCTGAGGACTGAAAATAACTGTTTCTATTGTTCTTTCTATGAGTTAATACTATATAAAATGTCTACTAAAACCACTAAAAAGTAGTTTTACTCTTTTTACGGTTAATTCTTTTAAAGTGATTCTACTTTTATTCAAGATAGACTTTGTGTGGTAAGGATATCTGGTTGAAATCAGAAGTTTCCATACACTCTAAAAAAAGGAACATAACCATTTTTTAAAAATGTCTGATGGTACATCATACTAAACGTTTACTATTTTAGGTCCGTCTGGACTACCTAAATGATTTACATTTGCTAAATGCCAGAATAATGAGAGAATATTTTTTTGAGAATTTTTTATTAATTTCTAGATAGTCAAAAGTTTACAAACATTTCCTTAGTGTTTTTTTTTTTTTTTAGCTTTGCTTATAAACTGTATAACTTTGATCAACTGTTTTGGGTGTCCTTTCAAGCTTCTAACAATAGTTTGAAGGAATTTTTCGGCCCATTCCTCCTGACAGAATTGGTGTAACTGAGTCAGATTTGTAGACTTTCTTGCTAGCACAATCATTTTCAACTCTGCCCACACATTTTCTATAGGATTGAGATCAGGGCTTTGTGATGGCCACTTCAAAACATTCACTCTGTTTTCCTTAAAGCACATTTTAACTAGTTTGGCAGTATGCCTAGGGTCATGTTCTGTTTAGAAGACCCATTTGTGGCCAAGTTTTAATATCCTGGCTGATGTCTTGAGATGTTGCTTCAGTATTTCTCCATAATGTTCTTTCTTCATGATGCCATCTATGCTGTGAAGTGGATCAGTCCCTCCTGCAGCAAAACAGCCCCACAACATGATGCTGCCGTCCCCATACTTCACAGTTGGGATGGTGTTCCTAGGCTTGTAAGCTTTCCCCTTTCTCCTCCAAATGTAACACTGGTCATTATGGCCAAACAGTTCAATCTGAGCTCCATCAGAGCACAGGATATGTCTCCAAACATTACTCCTTTTTCCAGTGTAATTTAGCAAATTGTAATCTGCCTTTGTTGTTGATTCTGGCTTGTTGATTTTCCCATGTTGTCACACAAGGAAGCAGTGTGTTTGAGCTTTTCCTTCAATACTATTCTACAGTTGTGCCTCCAGATAACTCAAATGTTGTCCATTAACCAATCAGAAACTTCCAAAACCTTGACATCATCATCTGAGCTTCTTCAGAGGCAGAATAATATTATTGTGTATAAACTTGAATTTCAAGAAAAGTTATAACAGTTTTTCAGCAAATATCTCTCTCATTATTCTGCTACTGAGCATAACAGAAACAAATTTGATAATCCGAATTTAGTCACATTAAAACCTGACCTTTTTTATATGGTTATGTGCCTTTTTATACAAACTTCTGCTTTTAACTGTAACTGCCTGAATGTAGATTATAGTTTTTTTTTAACCAGTTTTAATAAAGATGGCTGAGAATGAACTCAGCCTTGGGTAAGAGATTGGGTTAACAGATTGTACTTCAAGCGTTTGCATTTTATTTGATTATGGATCCTTTTGACAGGTCTGGAGTCAGCTCTAAACAGTCTAGTGGCTGTCTGATGTTTAGATGCTTAAGATATTGTTCAGAATTGTACGCACGTACACACATGGAAATTTTCCTAGGCTATCTGTGAAACCAATCAGGGTAGAAAACCAAGATGTATGACGCAGTTAATGACGTTATGTGAGAGGATTACTGATGTTGATTTGTGATTGTAAGCAGAGTGGCCTAGGAACTCATTGCGAGTGCTGAAATTGCTTATCTTCCATACATTTTATTTATTTATTTGAATCTCTGACTCTTCGTCATCTGACAGACTGCTCATTTTTTGGGTTAAAACTGTAAATAATCCCTTCAATAAAGTCCTTCATATTTTCTATTATGTGTATATTTGACGTTCGGGAGGTGTGGTGTGTAAAAACAACAACAACAGCTTTTACATCCATCATCATAGTGTCTGATTTTATTATGGTCATACATTTGTTATATTATTTTACCTTTACAAACAACTCAGGACTGTTAAATGACATCAGACGAAACGTTCAAGGATTATTTACTCATTTAAATATTAACATAATGATTCATCTTCAACCACTATCGCATTAAATATTTTAGTTTGATAACAGAAGCATTTGAATAAAAGTACAATTCACGTTTTATATCCAAAATACAAGCAAGGATAGACACAAAACAATAACGTAAGATAAAAAAATTATAAAAGAAAGATAATATATCAAAATTTATCCCCTGAATAAAATAACATTAGGCTGACGGCACAATCGCCTCACAGCAAGAAGGGCGCTAGTTCGAGCCTGGGTCAGCTGTCATTTCTGTGTGGAGTTTGCATGGTCTCGTCGTGTTGGCGTGGGTTTCCTCCGGGTGCTCCTGATTCCCCCACAGTCCAAAAACATGGTATAGGGGAACTGAATAAGCTAAATTGGCCTAATGTATGTGAGTGTGTGCAAAAATGTGTGGGTATTCTCCAGTGTTGGAGAACCTTTCATGTTATTTTGATTGTCATGTAATAATGTAAACATTTCGTAAAGCTGCTTTGGAATCACAATCATCGTGAGAAGCCATATACATATTTAAATAGAATAAAATACTCGAAGAAAAATGAATGAATTTTACAGTATTTGCTGTTATTTCTCATTGATGCTGTGGTCCTGTTGTTGTCGTCCAGAGCACAGAGATGTGAAGCACTTTCTGTACTGCTGCCTGATCTGGATAAAAATCACACGACAGATTTGGAGATCAGTTTAACTTCAGAAAGTTTACAATGGGTTTAAAACAATTTACATAAGAAAAGTGATTTAGAAGACCAACCCCAGGATCATTAATGATACGTACCACCCCTGTATTCATTTCTGGACAGCACGAAATAAGTCCCAGGAAGCACATTGTTTTGCAGTTTTTTTAGATCTCAAATTTTTCTCACGAGTGCCATTCACATCTGCTGTTCTTGCTTTACCAGTGAAACGGTAACGGGTCTGTGACGTCATCGGCTTTCGTTTTAAGATTTAAAGGGCTAGCATTGCACCAGACTCCCTTAAACCCACCAGAGGCTGCTGATGACGGACTGACTAACCAACTGGCCAATCCCCCACCCACCACCTAGTAAGAGTATTTTCAAAAGCATTAATTGACCCAATCGCCCACTTCCCAAAACCCAACCGACAGTGTTTTCAAAGGAATTCAGAAAAAAAAAACCTTGTGGCCGCCTGACTTATTATTTTTTTTACCACATTCTCATTCTGTTGTTTGTTTTTGTTTTACCAGCTTTCTGGAACAGTTTTTGGTTAAACTAGAACCCTGTTGGCGCGGTCAACTCCACTCTGCATCTCAAGTCCGTTGTTATACATGGTGAGCTACTGGACAAACTGGTAAGAGCAGAAAAGTCGTCCACATGGAGGTAAGCGATCAGCTGGTAGCGTGAAAAAAAATCAGATGTTGGCGGCTTCATACCGCCCTGTAGCATCCGTTTTAAAGGCGAAATGCAGCCATACATACCTCTGGCTACATAATTCACACTCTCCAGAAATGTATACAGGGGTACATTTTTACTATGAGTCTGTGTTGAAATTCAAAATGGATTGAGAAAACTTGACCTTAAAGCAGTTTTACTGCAAAAATGCTTCTGCATTCATACTATGGGTTTTTGTCGTGCCTAATCCAAATATTCTAAAATTCTTAAATCAAGAAACATTTTCTAGAAAAGCTAAAATGTTGTCTTGTTTAAAGAAATGAAGTCTAAATGAAGTCGAGTTTTTTCCTGAAAACAAGCTAAATAATCTGCCAATGGGTTACGGGTAGGATATGGGTCGGGTTAGGGACAGGTTTGGGGGTATGTGTAGGCCCAAGGGTGAGTTAAGGTGTAAAGGATGGGCAACAGTGTGATTACAGAAATTAGTTCCAGATTTATCAGCAATAAGTGCAATGTAAAAACATGATGTACACAATAAATACATAGTAACAAATGATCAATTTCAGTGTAAGTACATATTAGTTAAGGCCACCTAATATAAAGTTGGACCGTTGGATGTGTTATTGTTTGCTGGTTTTAGTACTAAGATCTTGATCCACAAGGGAGTCAAGATTTGTACCTCTAAATTGTTATTTCTTCCTCTGTAAAGCTGTTTTTATTGCGTGCATACAAAAAGGTATCTGAGGTGTTTGTTGTAATGTCAGAACGAGTTACTTGAACTCACAGATAAAGCTGCAGCATAGAAAATTATTACTTTTTCCAGGCCAGAAAAATGACTTTATCTTTGAACTGATATAGAGTTAAATAGTAAGCTCAAACAGATGAGCAGATCAGTGTATGGGAACTTGAGTTCTGCTACCATTAATGATAAAGTCAACCCAAATATTCATAATAACAACTAATAAATATTCATAATTATATAGGCTAAATGTTGCTACACAGTTTAGAGATGTATCTGTTATGATCACCAGCTGTGTTGCCCTTGCAGGCTGCTAGAGATCACTCCTTGTCCTTCAGCTGAACTACATTTCCATCATGCCCTGCACTCACACACCAGTTCCCGATCAACCCTTCATTACACCAAGCTGAAGCTTGTCATTACTGATTACTGGGACTATATGTATATATACACAAACCACACACACTGATATCCAGTGCTGAGTCTTGTTAGCTGCTAGTGAACAATTGTAAGCGTTTCCCCGCCTTGTCTAGCCATTGTTTTGACCCTTTTGTCTTCCAACACTGGCTCATTGTGGATATTTACCCCAGTCTACATTTTTGAAGAGTGTGAAAAAATTTACTTGGAGTTATGTTTTCTTGCAGTTTTTGTTTCCGAATCCACAGCCGATGTGTGCACTTTTCAATAATCTCAAATGTCTCCTGTACATGCCTCTTACGCAAATCCACCAGATGGCACAACAACATACACTAACTTCAGCTGACTGGCTGACCGACTTACCCAATCCACCCCCTTCCTTAAACTAAACCGATAATGTTTTCGAAAGCTAATCTAGAAAAAAAGAGCAGTCGCCACCGCGCAATTTTACCATGTTTTCAGATTTTTGTAACCACGTTCTCGGCCTGTTATTTATTTGCTTATGTTTTACCTACTTTCTGCAACTGTTCTTCGCTGGACTCTGATGCCTGTTTTTGCAGCAACCCATCAGGCAAACTAACAATAATAACGGGAAAACCCGTCCACACGGACAAAAATACCAAAAGCTATTGGTGCTGACGTCATACCGTCTTCCAGTAGCGTTCGTTTTTGCAGACTAAATGAAGCCAAATGTAGTTCTCAGTACATTGTTCACACTTTCCAGCAATGTAAACTGAGGTATGTATCCACAGTGAGCCAGTGTTGTTTTATTCGTCGTTCAAGTTGTTTTGCCGCCTACCCCGACCATTCGCCTGTGACTTCGATTAAGCTTTGGATTACCTGCATGCTCCTGTCTGTCCCTGTTTTGACCTTGCCTGTATGATCATTCTCTAAACTTGCTCTTCAGTGTTTGAACTCTCAGTAATGATTTTAAATCACACTGAACTGAGCTAAACTGAACTGAACTTAAACACGAAAAACTGAACTACAATGATCCAGTTACTATGACCATTTATGTGAAGCTGCTTTGACACAATCTACATTGTAAAAGCGCTATACAAATAAAGCTGAATTGAATTGAATTAAATCAGGGGTGTCCAAACTCGGTCCTGAAGGGTCAGTGTCCTGCACAGTTTAGCTCCAACTTCCTCCAACACACCTCATTGGAGGTTTCAATACCTAGAAAGAGCTTGATTAGCTGCTTCAGGTGCGTTTATTATGGGTTGGAACTAAAATATGCAGGACACCGGCCCTCCGGGACCGAGTTTGGATTCCCCTGCTCCAAATAAACTGTGTTTGGATCCTTTCATTGTTACTTCTGAAGTTACAGAACTGTCACAGAAATACACTTAAAACTGGACTGACTACAAAACTTAGGTGTAAAGGTACAAACTAAGAATAGGGTGAAAACCATTGTAGTGTTCTCTCATGTTAACTGTTGATGTTGATTGGGGTGGTACTGAAGACGGAGTAAATGTCTGACCTCATTATTGAGCACACAGTAGATCAGAAAGATGAAGGTTCCCTGCTGAGAGTTCAAGACGAGGAAGAGGATGTAGATCACCATATTGACATTAGTGAAGAAACCCAGAATCCAAGGACAACCCAGAACCACAAACTGACCCAGTGTTTTAAACACCATAATCCTGCAGAGAATGAAATTGAGTTAATGGGAGGATTCAGTGACTACATCTTGTTCTCTTGGAGTAAACAACAAGGGATCCACATTACTTGGTTTGCTTCATCTGTGAAACTTCAACATTCAGATTTTTGAGGGATGAGTTCAGAGTGATGATGATGTTGATGAAGAGGATCATGTTTAACTGTGGAGAAAAGAAGAAATACCTAGTTTAGTTTTTTGGGCTTTGACAGCTTGTGTGAAAAAAATGTTTTTTACTAGAACTTACTGCTAGTATGACACAAACAGGACCCAGAAAACTCCAGATAAACCCTTTATCATATTTAATCCAGCATCTAGGTCAATAAAAACACAATATTAAATTAAATAAATATGTAACTGAATAAAATTAAATAGTAAACTGTGGTCTGTGAGGATGTTACAGCCCGTGTACAAATATATATTTAAAAAAAATCCCCTGCTTTACTTCCTTTTAATCAAATGAGCTCAATAAAAACAACAACTCACTGTTTACTGTCGTAGCCTTTAGGATCAGTTACGACTGACACGCCCACCACAACCAGAGCAACCACATATCCAATCACACACAGGAACCAACCGCTGGGCCCCTCCCACTTTCTGGAGCTGATCTGTGATAGGTTCTTGACGCAGATGAAGAGCAGCACAGCTTCAATGAACATCCACACAAAGGCGGAGAGGAAGAGGAAGTGCAGAAGGCCTGCTATCACCACACACAACACCTGGAGAGCATGAGAGAGGGTTATGATGATTCTCAGTGCGGCTGTGCTGAGCTGTAGAGCTCCTTCATCATTCTCACCTGCTGAGGGCGAATGAGGCTCAGGAACTGTTGTGTGAGCAGCAACAGAAGGTGAGCCGACAGCAGACTGATGCAGATGTTGATTCGAGCCACATTATTGACTCCAGGACTCCACTGACAAAGAGCAAAGGACAACAGAGCCAAACTGAAGAACACCAGACCCACGATCACACACACCAGATTCAGCAGCTCCAGCAGATCGCTCTGAGAAAACATGCAGAGAACATGAGTGCCAGATCTGTGCTGCTCTTCAATGCTCTCTAGAAATGTTCTGGTACCGGTGGTGGACTGCTGCTGGTCTGCATGATGAGAGCGAATGTGGACAGATGAACACAGGAACACACAGTGTGGCTGCTGTTGCTGTTTAACACAGAACAACCATCTACAATCCACTCGCTGATATTCCAGTACACACAGGACAGAGAACCGCTGGGCTCAAACTCCTGCAAGAAGAAGAAGAAACAAGCAGAAAATATGAGCAGAGTGAATATTAGATGTGTTCAGATGTTGATCAGTGCTGATGTTGGACTAAAACACATTTCAGTCTCTCACTCTGATGTGTCTGAAGGTGAACTTGACTGGTTTGGTGAGTGCAGTGTTGCTGGTTTTGGGAAGAGTAGCTGAGATCACAGTGGACATCATGGTTTTAATGGTGTCATTAGTTGTGTTGAAGAAGTCGGCCTTCAGTAGATTCTCCATTGTGGTGTAGCTCATGAAAGCCACAGCAGCAGATCCTGTGAGACAGAAACAGAGAAATAAACCTCTCTTTAAAGTTACTGTTAGAGGAATAGTTCACCCATTTTGTCTTCTAACCACATTTTGGTTCTGTTGAACACAAAAGAAGATGCATTGAAGAATGTTGGAAACCTGCAACCACGGGTGTTCAACAGAAAGAAAAAACTCAAACTGATTTGAAACAAGCCAAGAGTAAATAAATGATGACAGAACTTTTATGTTGGAGTGAACTGACCCTTTAAAACTCCACAAAGATTTTAAATGTACTGTACTTGTTTCATTGTTGTTCTTGGCGATGTCTATGAGATCGATATCCATAGAAGAACTTGCTGTATCCAGTCGAGGGATTTTATCTAAGGTCACCTGTGGTCCAACCATGAAGACTTTTACCTCTAATTAAAAAAATACACAGCATATGATAATGGCCATATATGCAGATTACATTGCTCGGATTTCATGTCATAATTTGCAACCTATATTTCAAAATATTCAAATGTCTATTTGCATATTTGTACACAATTCTGATGGCTGAAAAAGATATGTAAACGGCAAGTTTCAAATTGCATGCACTCACCGGCCACTTTATTAGGAACACCTGTCTAACTGCCTGTTAACAATAATTTCTAATCAGCCAATCACATGGCAGCAACTCAATGCATTTAGGCATGTAGACATGGTCAAGAGGATCTGCTGCAGTTCAAAGCGAGCATCAGAATGGGGAAGATGATGATATAAGTGGCTTTGAAGGTGGCATGGTTTTTGGTGCCAGACGGGCTGGTCTGAGTATTTTTAGAAACTGCTGATCTACTGGGATTTTCACACACAACCATCTCTAGAGTTTACAGAGAATGCTCCGACAAAGAGGAAATATCCAGTGAGCGGCAGTTCTGTGGGCGCAAATGCCTTGTTGATGCCAGAGGTCAGAGGAGAATGGCCAGACTGGTTCCAGCAACAGTAACTCAAATAAGCACTCGCTACAACCGAGCTCTGCAGAAGAGCATCTCTGAACACACAACACATCCAACCTTGAGGCGGATGGGCTACAGCAGCAGAAGATCACACCGGGTGCCACTCCTGTCAGCTAAGAACAGGAAACTGAGGCTACAATTCACACAGGCTCAAAACTGGACAATAGAAGATTGGAGAAACGTTGCCTGCTCTGATGAGTCTCCATTTCTGCTGCCACATCCGAATGGTCGGGTCAGAATTTGGCATCAACAACATGAAAGCATGGATCCATCCTGCTTTGTGTCAACAGTTCAGGCAGGTGGTGGTGGTGTAATGGTGTGGGGGAGATTTTCTTGGTACACTTTGGGCCCATTAGTACCAATTGAGCATCGTGTCAACACCACAGCCTACCTGAGTATTGTTACTGACCATGTCCATCACTCTATGACCAAAGTGTGCCCATCTTCTGATGGGTTCTTCCAGCAGGATATGAGCCTTGTCATAAAGCGTGAATCATCTCAGACTGGTTTCTTAAACATGAAAATGAGTTCACTGTACCTAAATGTCCTCCACAGTCACCAGATCTCAGACCAATGGAGCACATTTTGGGATATAGTGGAACGGGAGATTGGCATCATGGATGTGCAGCCGACAAATCTGCAGCAACTGTGTGATGCTATCATGTCAATATAGAGCAAAATCTCTGAGGAATATTTCTAGCACGTTGTTAAATCGATGCCACAACTGATTAAGGCAGTTCTGAAGGCAAAAGTGGGATCAACATGGTACTAGTAAGGTATACCTAATAAAGTGGCTGTGTATGAGATATTATGTTAAATTTAAACATTAACTTGCATGTCAGTAAATATCTTTATATATATATATACACACACACACACACACATAATATTTTAAAATTCTATAAGGGAATAAAAATACAATTAATAATCAAAACAGAAAAAAAAATACTTGTAAAGTTGTGGTTTTCACTCACCCACAGTGTCCAGAGTAAAGCTTACATAGTCACTTGTGTTTGTGGGCTTCACCAGCATGGACACCAGTTTCTCGCCTGCATTTAACACACGGTTTCCATCTGACACCAGTTTACTTGGGTCTGCTGCTGCTGCTGATGAAGACGTTACAACCATCCCTGTAGCATTGAGGACTGTATCCAAAATGATTTTCACATCCTAAATTTGGATAATTAGAATGAAAACATTCCTACTGTTTCATCATGTAAATTACAATTGATGATTATTTAGTTTGGTTTATCTTACTGTCAAAGGAAGCACTTGAGCTGTAATGTTTTCTATCAGCCCGAGAACATTTTGCCATTGTCCTGCAGCCTGAAATCACAAATGAGCTTTGGTAAATTAAACTGAATAATGATCTCTGTGGAGTATTTTAATTTCTTTCATTGTTTAAAATGAAGTGTGTTCTCTAAAAGCAACAAGGGCAGCTGTTGTTTCAAGTTTTATTAATAAATCCAAAACCTCAAATCACAATGTTAGAAATTTGTCTTGCAAATACATACCCTGGATTCTTCCAGCACTGGGATATTCAGACATAGAACGAGAAAGATAAGACTATGTGATGTGTATTTGTGTTAAAAATAAGATTATATGTTATACAGCATATTATAAAACTGGTTAAACACGTCAAATACAAATTAAAGTTCATTCAAGATTCTGAAATTTCTAGGTCAGAAGAACAGACTTAATGTTATAATATGATCAATCAGATTGCCTTTTATTTAAGTTAAAGTCAAACATTCAATGACTATAAAGACTCAGACTGAATTTGACAGCTGCAACGATGGAGAAATAATTATGACACGCCGTATTTAAAATGCTCCTCTAGTAATTGTGAGAGATGAAAACCCAGCAGAATAAAATGCATGCAAATAGAAAAAGCATCAATAAAATATGTTCAATAACTTGTACTGAAAATCTTCACAATGCAACCAAATACAGAAAATTTCATTGTTTAAAATGAGCTTTTTGTTTATTTTAACACCCTATATAATATTAGTCTCAGTAATCTAACAATCTACATGCTATTTAAAGTGGATTTACTATCATAGATGTAAGTTAATGAGGAAGTTGGGGGGATTTGCTAGTGTTTTTTTCAGTTTGCAGTGACAATTTCACCAAAACAGGATGATAGAAAGTCTACTCTCAGACTGACCTGCAGAACTAGTGAATGTTGTGGAAGTGACTGATGATAAACTAACTGAAATGATAACAATCAGAAAATGAAGTTTATTCAGAACGAAATGATCATTTACTGTGCTTCTTTTGAAAGCCACATTCTAGTTTGTTAACACATTCACCTGTAGTAGTAGAGCTAGTCGATGTTGCGGAAGTGACCATGTGTGAAGAAACTGAAAAAGCAGATAAACTCTGTTAAACACAAACTCAGATGCTGAATTACTCTGTTGCTTATGAAGAATTTGATTATGGAGAATTGCTTTTCAATATTACAGTTCAGTCCATCATCATCCTCACCTGTAGAAGTAGCTGATGTTGCGGAAGTGACGGCTGGTAAATGAACGGAAATAATAATAGATTAAAAACAAAGGCTAGTCAGTCTCCAACCAAGATTAACTGTGCTCTTTATGATAATAGCCAGATTTTAGCTCTGACACATTGAAACAATTAAACATTGAAAAAAGTCATATGCAGATGCTCAATTGTTTCCTCATGTAAGAAGAGGGTCATGTACACGCTCAGAAATATAGGTACAGGAGCCGTCACTGAGGCAGTAGCTTTTCAAAAGGTACAAAATTGTACCCAAAGAGTCCACAGTGGTACATAAAAGGTGCAAATTAGTACCCAAAAGTACATAAAGAGTAACTTTGAGGTACCATTATGGACCCTTCAGGTACAAATTTGTACATTTTGAAAAGGTACTGCCCCAGTGACAGATCCTGTACCTTTATTTCTGAGAGTGTATCAATACTATTGTCCAGGCCAACATCATCCTTACCTGTAGAAAAAGAACTAGAGGATGTTTTAGTAGTGAAGGGTATTAAAAAAACTGATAATAGATGAAAATTTGTTAAGTCAGACTTAAATGAAGATTTACTGTCTTCTTCACGAATAAATGTATTATGATGAGTTTTAATTTTAAAGCCACATTCAAGCAAAAAAGTAAATAAATAAAAAATGCACATTCACCTGTAGTAATGGACTTGGTATCTGTTTTGGAGTTGACAGTTGGATTAGGCACAGGAACTGAAATAATGACAGACAGAAGCACATATTACATCAGAACCAGATGCTGACTACAAAGCTTTTAATGAAGATGATGATTATAAGGCAATATTTGTATAAAAGCCATATTCCCCATTCATTCACCTGTATTAGTGGGACTGTAACATATTATGAAAGTGACGTTGTGTAAATAATCTGAAACCATAAAAGATGAAGCAAAAGGGACTGATACAGTATCAGATGACTCTGATGATGAATTACTGTATTCTTCACTGTTTATAAATAACAGGCCGCATTCAATCTAGTATCATTCTCACCTGTAGAATTTGCAGATGAATTAGTTGATGTTGTGGTATTGAGTGGCTCTGAAGAAAACAGAATAAAAAACAAAAGTAGAGTTAGATGCTGAACTTCCATGTTGTTCATAAAGAAACACATTATGTTGGCGTGTTTTAATATCACACAGTATCCAGCAGCACCATCACCCTCACCTGTAGTAGAATTAGTTGATGCTGTGGAGGTGTTTAGTAAAGAATCTAAAACAATAGAAGACACATGTTAAATCAGACACAGATTCTGAATTCTTCATGAAGATTGAGGTTAATTATCATCATTGCAACATTATCAACATTACAGTCTACCATCATCTTGACCTGTTGAAGTAAAATTAGTAGATGTTGTGGAATTTTCAAGAGGGGTCTGGCTGCAGACTTGGTGCAGTGCAATCTGAGCTGCATCCAATGTTTTTTAATGCGCTCACCTAACCCCACCCCTAACACTACCCCTGACAATGACGTCGCTCACTCCATTGAGTGCATTGAGTCTGACATGGCATCCCTGAGTGATGCAGTCTCAGCTTGCATCATAAAGGCTGCATCCAGATACTATTGGAATTGTCAGGCTGTAACAAGACTGATGGAAAAACATACTGAATTTGACATAGATGATGAACTACTGTGTTCTTTGTAAAAAAAATAATAAAAATTGAGGCCATATTTTAAAAGACTATTTTTAGTCAAGTATAATTCTCACCAGTAAAATTAGCAGAACTAGTAGATGTTGCGGAAGTGACTGGCTTTAAAGAAACTAAAATAATAACAGAAGAAAACATATTAGATCAGATTCTGATGCTGATGTGTCATGTTTCAAATAAAGAAACAGATCATTGAGTTTTGTTTTTAATTTCACAGTGCAGTCCAGCATTATCCTCACCTGTCGAAATGAAATTAGAAGGTGTTGTGGAATTGTCGACAGGGGTCTGGCTGCAGACTCGGTGCAGTGCAATCTGGGCTGCATCCAATGTTTTTTAATGCGCTCACCTAACCCACCCCTAACCCTACCCGTCACAGTGACGTCGCTCACTCCATTGAGTGCATTGAGTCTGACTTGGCATCCCTAAGTGATGCAGTCTCAGCTTGCATCATAAAGGCTGCATCTAGATACTATTGGAATTGTCAGGCTGTAACAAGACTGATGGAAAAACCTACTAAATTTGACTCAGATGATGAACTACTGTGTTCTTTGTAAAAAAAAAAAAAAAAAAAAAAAAAAAAAAAAAAAACAATTGAGGCCATATTTTTAAAAGACCATTTTAAGTCAAGTATTATTCTCACCAGTAAAATTAGCAGAACTAGTAGATGTTGCGGAAGTGACTGGCTTTAAAGAAACTAAAATAATAACAGAAAAAAACATATTAGATCAGTTTCTGATGCTGATGTGCAGGGTCAGACGGAATATGCGGATGTTTTTTGCTATTTCTGCGGAGAATTTTGGTAAAAATCTGCGGATTTCTGCAGAATTATTTTGGGAGTATCCAGCGGAGTATCACAACTAAAACCTTAATATATTAAATAAAAAGTAATAAAAACTGAATAAATTCATATTTACAAATTTACTCAAGTAAATAAATAGAATTAATAATGGGCTAAATATCTCCTGCAATCTGCGGAATTCTGCGGAAAATCTGCGGAATTCTACGCGCACAGAGTCCGTGTGGGCCAACTTATGTGTAATGTTTCAAATAAAGAAACAGATTATTGAGTTTTGTTTTTAATATCGCAGTGCAGTCCAGCATTACACTCACCTGTCGAAATGAAATTAGAAGATGTTGTGGAATTGACAGACCGCAAAGAAACTGATACAAAAACGGACACAAAAGATGTTAGATGTCAGAATCAGATGATCAACTGTGTTGTTCTTTTAAAAACATCATGAGGCATTGATTGAGCCCACTTCACATTTCACACATTGCTGTCTGCCTAGTTTCTGTCCTATACTTATGCTGAAAAGACCATAATGGTCCAACATTCCTGACCATTATCACCAATAAAGCCTAGAAAAAAAGGCCATCAATTTATTGTAAACCGATTCCAGTTCCAGTTATCAAAGGAATAATTTGTTTCTTAGTTTTAGTTTTGTATCTTTTAAATTGTTTAAAATTCAAAACTGTAATATATACATCAGTGTAAAACGTATAAATGGTGGAAAAACATATATCTGACATTGTATATCTGTGTCTCCACTTTTGCCATGGCGTCTTTTGACTTTAACAAACTCATCTCTTGGGTTTTTCCAAACCTTAAACAAAAACGTTCCTCCTTTTCATGGCTGTTGTAATTTCTAGCCAAGAATTATTGTTCATCAGGTTATCTCTTTGATCACGGGTCATGAAGATGTGTGTACAGCCGTACCTGTTTCAGAGAAAATCTCTACAAAGTTTTTCATATTCAACTCAAATCAAACGCGCATCGTTAAAAAAAATAATAATAAAAAACATGTGCTCCAAAAGCCGAAATTTCGTTTCACACACCCAAAGCGAACCAACACAAACACCGTGATGATGTCACATTCACCACGTGCACTCAAGCGAATTACCGTACGAGTCGAGTACAAACTAGGCTTTACAGTCCAGTGCAGCATTATCCTCACCTGTGGAAGTGAAATTAGCAGATGTTGTGGAATTGACAGGCTGTGAAGGCACTGATGCAAAAACAGATACAAAAGATGTTACATCAAAGTCAGATGATCAGCTGTGTACTTCTTTACAAAAACCAACAATATTTTTAAAAGACCATATCTAGCCACTCTTACCAGTAAAATTAGCAGAACTAGTAGATGTTGCGGAAGTGACTGGCTTTAAAGAAACTAAAATAATAACAGAAAAAAAAACATATTAGATCAGATTCTGATGCTGATGTGTCATGTTTCAAATAAAGAAATAGATCATTGAGTTTTGTTTTTAATATCACAGTGCAGTCCAGCATTATCCTCACCTGTCGTAGAAGGTGTTGTGGAATTGACAGACTGCCAAGAAACTGAAACAAAAACAGATGATAGAAGAGGTTACTTCAGTCAGATGATCAGCTGTGTACTTTTTTACAAAAACATAATCAAGCAATCATTTTAAAAGACGACATCCATTTATGTATCACTCTCACCAGCAAAACTATCAGAACTAGTTGATGTTGCGGAAGTGACTGGCTCTAAAGCCAATAATAACAGAATTAAACCATAGTAAATCAAATATTTAGATACTGAAACAATAAAATGTGCAAAAGAGATGTTAACTAAAACTTAGGGCTGCTCGATTTTGGAAAAAATTATAATCACGATTATTTTGGTCATAATTGTTATCACGATTATTCAAAACGATTATCAGTTGAAGTCAAAATTATTAGCGCTCATGAGAATTTTGTTTTTTTAAATGACTATTTCCCAAATTATGTTAAACAGAGCAAGGAATTTTAACAGTATTTCCTCTAATATTTTTTCTTCTGGAGAAATTCTTATTTCTTTTATTTTAGCTAGAATAAAAGCAGGTTTACATATTTTGAAACCCATTTTAAGGTCAATATTATTAGCCCCCTTAAGCAATATATTTTTTGTTTGTCAGCAGAAGAAACTAGTGTTATACAATGACTTGCCTAATTACTCTAATTAAGCCTTTGAATTGCACTTCAATTTGAATGCTTGTATTTTGAAAAACATCTAGTAAAATGTTATGTACTGTCATCATAGCAAAGATAAAACAAATCAGTAATTAGACATGAGATACCAAAACTATTATGTTCAGAAATAAGTTTAAAAAACTTCTTTCCATTAAATGGAAATTTCATTTCTCGTCGTTTGATTAATGATAAAACAGGCGGCAGCATTTCGCACTGTCACTTTAATGGTTTCTCTTTCACGTGTCTTTTGATTCTCAACTCGTTTGTAGTATGAATTGCATGTTCTGAGGTATGTTTGGCCTTGGTTCGTCTGTACAAAACTACGAATGCTATGCTATATGAACGGGTATGAAGCTGGCGCCGTAATTCCTTTTCGCGCTACTGGCTGACTGCTCACCTCCATATGAACTTTTCTGCTATTACCAGTTTGTTCAGTGGCTCGCCACGTACGTTGATGGACTTGGCATGTGGAGCGGAGTTGACTACGATGACGAGGTTTGAGTTTGGCGAAGTACGGTTCCAGAAAGCAGCAAGACAAAAACAAAAGCCAAAAAGTGAGATCTGAAAATGTGATAAAAATCAGGTGGCTGTGAGGGCTTTTCCTTTTCTGGATTGCTTTTGAAAACACTATTGTTTGGGTTTAGGCCGGTCAGTCAGTTGGTCCACTGACTTACTCTTGTGGTAAGTCTCTAAGCAGGCACGAATGTCACTCGTGAGAGAAACTTGAAATCTTAAAAAGCGCAAACGGCGGCCTCTAGTGGATTCACATAAACAAAAACTGCGAAGAGATGTACCTCCTGGGACGTATTTCGTGCTCTTCAGAAATATATACAGGGGTACGTATCCACAATGAGCCTGGGTTGGATAATTTACGGTGTTCTTCATGAAAAAGAGAGTTTTTTAAGACCCACATTTCAGTTGTGAAATACATTTGCCTACAGTAGTAGAATGTGATGGAAGTGACCACATATAAAGGAACTAAAACTATTATTTGGCTGTAAAACCCCTGATAAAACACCATATTCAAAAAGTCCAATCATACTCAAAGAACAGGCTTCATGATATTTATGAAAGACCACATTCAGTTAAGCATCCTTCTCACCTGTATCAGCAGAAATATTAGATGAGGCGGATGTGACTAGCTCTGAAGAAACAAAAACATGGCAAATCAGACTTAGATGCAACTATCATGTTGTCCATAAAGAAACTATATGGAAGCTTATGTTTCAAGATTGCAGTCCAGTCCAGGGTCATCTTTACCTGCAGTAGTAGTATTAGTAGGTATTGTGGACTTGACAGGCTGTAAAGGCACTGATACAAAAACAGATGGAAAGAGAGGTTAAACATCATAAGAGGAAATCTCTAAATGATCTAGTACCATCCTCACCTGTAGAATTAGCAAAACTATTAGATGTTGTGGCGTTGATTGACTCTAAAGAAACTAGAATAGTAATAACAGATTCAGATGCTGAATTACCATGTTGTTCATGAATAACTTAATTATTGAAGTTTGAGTTTTAGTTTTACATTCAATCTAGCATCATCCTCACCTGTAGAAGTAGAACTAGTAGATGTTGTGGACGTGACTGTTGGCAAAGGAACTGAAATAGATAAAGCTGGAGTTAACTGGATGATCAATTAGGATGTCTGAGCTCTTTTTAAAGTACAAAGAGGTGCTTCTTCTAAAGCAGGGGTGGCCAACTCTGTTCCTGGAGAGCCAACTTCCTGCAGATTTCAGTTGCAACCCATATCAAACTCACCTGCCTGTAATTATCACGTGGTGTTCAGGTCCTAATTAATTGGTTCAGGTGTGTTTGATATGGGTAGCAACTGAAATCTACAGGAAGGTGGCTCTCCAGGAACAGGGTTGGCCACTTCTTTTCTAAGGGCACATTTCAGGCGGGCAACACATTCACCTGTAGTAGTGGGATTGGTACATATTATTGTAGTGGACGTGTGTGAAGAAACTGAAATGATAAAAGAGGGAAGAACAAATGTTAAATCACACTCAAGAAAGTACTTCTGAAAGGATTAGAGTAACGTTACAATTCTACAGTGCAGTCCAGCATCATGCTCACCTGTAGAAGTAGAACTATTAGACGTTGCGGAAGTGACCAGGGGTGAAGAAACTGGAACAACAGGGGGAAACAGATAATCAAACAGACTCAACTTATGAACTACTGTCTTATTTAAAAAGACAATGAGATAAAGGGTTATGTTTTGATATTACAGCCAAGTTCAGTGTTCTCCTCGACTGTAGATGCTGAATAGTCATCTGGTGTGATTGTTTTTGGCAACATGATTGCAACATCTGTTGTATTGTTGCTGCTTATTTCAGTAACATCTGAAAAAAAAAAATCAATCAATAAACTACTGTGATCATGATTTATTTTTAAAAGACCACATTCAATTGAGTACCATTCTCGCCTGAAGAATAAGCAGAACTAGTAAAAGCATTGGAAGTGGCTGCCTCTGAATAAAGAAGAAAACCATATAATCTAAATAAACATAGTCTCAAGGTGTACTCACACTAGGCTATCCGAACCGTGCCCGGGTGCATTTGACCCCCATTTCTCACTAGGCTTGACAAGTGTAAGTGCTACAAATCGTGCCTGGGTACGGTTCAGTTGGCTGGCCCTAGCCCAGTTGGAAGAGGTGTGCCAGAGCATGGTTTGGTTGGGCTTTAGGGTGGTACGCTTGTGAGTGCAAAGCGTGACTGAACCCAAAACTGAAGATGCAACATTTAAGGGACAGTTTCATATGGATTTATTAATCGTTCTTCCATTTCAATGAACACAAACTGTCATAGTTTATTAACGATACAAACCCCCAGCTGCCACCCTCAGCAAACCTCCTAATACCTGCAGCACAATTACTTTCATGAATTTTTTTCGAGCGTCAAAAGTGGTGGATCTGTTCAGCGAAAAAGTTGACTGTGTCATCTCGTCCCATACAACTCAAAATAATACCCAACGATATAACTAAAGCAATCTCCACTGTACTGAGCAAGAGCGCTTCCCCTATGATCAGTCTTTTAACTGGACAGTGGCATCATCAATGACATAAGCGTGCTTGGGGTCAAAAAATTGCAGTGCTCCAGGGGTGTCCAAACTCGGTCCTGGAGGGCCGGTGTCCTGCTGAGTTTAGCTCCAACTTGCTTCAACACACCTGCCAGGTGGTTTTCAGTTTATCTAGTAAGAGCTTGATTAGCCAGTTCAGGTGTGTTTGATTTAGGTTGGAGCTAAACTCTCCAGGAAACCAGCCCTCCAGGACTGAGTTTAGAGACCAGTGAGATTTCTGTTCAAATCCAGTCTGCAGCGCCACATTTGACATTTAGTCAAACACAATCACACAAGAATCATCAGACTACCGTACCAGCTAAGCTCATCTCTGGAATGGCTGTTGTACTGGTGTTGCTCATGTTAGTGCCAGCTGAAAAAAGATGCATATAAATCAAATTACAAATCGCACACACAAACACTGAGCCATATAAAGGTCATATGATATAACATATATGAATATGAACTCTGAAATTATGAAAGGCTGCATTTTGATATTAGTCTTTCTGACATTATTGACATTTAAAGACTTTGCATATTTGATTAGATAAGTAGACCAGTGTGCAATCCCCCACCATCGTGTATACTTACGCAGAATAACAGAGACGAGAGCCAGTGTTCTTATAAAACCTGAAAAGCATATCAAATTCACCAAAAGGTGTTATTAAAAGTCATCTGACGATAGCCCGTTTCAAACAAGCCTGTGTTGAAGGCTGGGATTTGTTGGGTGAATTGGTGAAGAAGTAACTTTTACTAAACTTGGCAAGAAAAACACTCACTTTTATGAAGAGAGGAGGCCATTGTCAGCATTTCTCTTTATCCAAAGAAACAAACAAAAACAGATGATAGGAAAAGTTTCCTTCACAGGTCAGAAAAAACAAAACAAAAACAAAGTAGCATTGGCACTGATGCGTGACTTTGTTTGTTTATTCTGTGTTTTAAACATGAATGGAATATTCCACTGAATATATGAACATGTTAGAATTGCACGCAGTAGGAGGTTTAAGCATTTATATGTGAAAATATAAATGTAAAAAAAATTAATGAATACATTTTGGTGACAAACCTCAATATTGGTGTCTAGCATCTTTCTAGCTCAGCTAACATTGTAAGCGTCATATACCATGATTGCATCATTCACTGATGTCTATTCCCTCATAGTCCAGATAAAAAAAAAAAAAAAAAACTACCTCTCTAATCCATTGCTTCTGCATTCTCAGACCAAGCCATCTCATCACTCACTAGTTCCCTGATTTAGACCTTTGGCTTTCCTGCAATGTCAGCTATTTCAGAGATTCAACAGATTTAACACCCGTTGTGGCTGCCGGTCCTGTGTCAACAACTGTCATGGCCACCGACCCAGAGACACCTAACAAAAAGGCCACTAGCCCTGTCTCTTCCCAATATAGCAGCCAACTCAGTCTCTCTTCTCTAGATGACCACCAGCCCAGGGGCTTTTTCCATAATCATTGCCAACCCAGTGTCTTTTCCTTACATGGCCCCCAGCCCTGTCTTTTCCAAAGATAACAATGATCCTAAAGTTTTTTCTTAAAATTATCACCATCAACACTGTCTTCTGTACATTACCCCAATCCAGAGTTTCATCCCTAGATTAACCCCAAATGCAGAGTTTCCTTCCTAGAATAACTCCAGGCCAGAGTCTCCTCCCAAGACAGTCTCTAACCCAGGGGCTCTTCTCAAGATGACCACCAGCCCAGAGTCTCTTTCAAAAATAACCACTAACTCAGATTGTCTTCCCTAAGTTAAGAGAGTCCAGCCCAGTCTCATCTCTAGATTAACCTCAGCCCAGAGTCTCATATAGCCTCCAACCCAGAGGCTCTCCTCAAGATGACACCAGCCTAGAGTCTCTTCTCAAGATGACCACCAGCCCAGAGTCTCTTTCAAAAATAACCACCAATACAGAGTGTCTTCCCTAAGTTAACCACAACCCAGAGTCTCATCTCTAGACTAACCTCAGCCCAGGGTTTATTCCCAAGACCTTCTCAAGCTGATCACCAACCCAAAGTATTTCCCTAAGATTGTCACCAACCCAGAGGCTCTTCAAGATGATCACCACCCAAGAGTCTTTTTCGACAATAACAGTTAATCCACAGTCTCATCCCTATATGTACCCTAACTCAGACTGTCTACCCTAGACTAACCCTGACCCAGAGTGCCTAACCTGGATTACCCCCAAACCAGAGTCTTTTCCCTAGATGAACCCCTGATCCACAGGCTCCTTCCTAGAGTTCCACCCAGAGACTCTTATCTAGATTAACTGGTCCAGGAATATTCTTATTATGACCTCAAGAGTCTTTTCTAAGTTACCAGTCAACCCAAAGTCTCTTCCCTAGATGCACCCCAACCCAGAGTGCCTTCCCTACATTAATCCTAACCCAGAGACTCTTCCCTAGATTACCCCTGACCAACAGGCTCTTCCCTAGATTTACCCCCCCCCCATCCAGAAACTCTTCTCTAGATTAACCCCAACATAGCATCTTCCTTAGAGTAAGCCCCACCCAGAAACTCTTCCCTAGATTAAACCCAGTCCAGTATCTTCCCAACAGAGAGACCTTTTCCTAGATTAACCCCAGCGCAGGGTCCCTTCTTAAGATAGCCAACATCCCAGAGGTTCTTCTCAAGATGTTCACCAAACCAAAGTATTTTCATTAGATGCCCACTAGCCCAGGGTCTTTTCTCAGGATGACCACCAGCAAAGAGTCTTTTTACAATATAGCAGACAACCCAAAGTCTCTTTCCTAGATGCACCCCAACCCAGAGTCTTTTCTATAGATGAAACCCAACCCAGTGTGCCTTCCCTAGATTACCCCTCACCCACAGTGTCTACCTTAGATTAACCCCAATCCAGAGTCTCTTTCCTATATTAACCATAACCCACAGGCTTTTCCCTAGATTAACCCCCACCCAGAATCTCTTCTCTAGATTAACCCCAAGATAGTGCAGGGTCTCTTCCAAAGATGTTCACCAACCCAAAGTCTTTTCCCAAGATGGTCACCAGCCTAGGGTCTCCTCTTGAGATGACGACCAGACCAGAGTCTCTTCCCTAGAAGAACCCCAACCCAGCCACCGGTCCAGAGTCTCTTTCTATACTGTCTGCCACTGCTGACTTCTGGCGCTCTTTCAGTTCGTGACTCCATTCCAGAGGCTGTTTTAGTCCATGGCTCCGCTTCAGATCTGGTGCCGCCTGTGCCACAGTGGTTGTCCTTAGCCCCAGTGAAGTGGTTTCCTGCCCTGCTAGCTCTATTTTGCTGGGTTCAACCTGGCTTTGCCTTGTCTCACTGCCCCCTTTGTGTTCCCTGTATTCACCCCTTTGTTTTCTATTTTTCTGGTTAGCCCTCTTGTAATTTAGTCTGAGTTTGTTGATCTTTGAATGCCAATGTTAACAGTTTATTGTTTACGTATTCTAGTTTCCTGCTTTTTTCAGTTCTTGTTTTTGTTTTGTTACAGAAAAAAACTTTAAAACTCCACATGACCTTTCCTCTTTGCATTGGCTTTACCATTTGTTACTTAAAAACGATCACACATCAACACATGAACACAGAAAAACACCTGCTGAAGCGTATAACATTTTACAAAGATCATTATGAACAGAAAAGTACATCTTACCTGATATGAGCTGATAATGAGTGATCCTCAACTGACAAGATAGACTTCTTAACTAATACAATACCTCTTTGTGTTGAGCAGTATAAAGAAATGTTGTCTGTTCATGTAAATATGTTTCCAAGTTCCTCCTATGGTCTGTATTGTTTCACTGTCAAATTCAAATTTTAAAGCCAGTGCAAAAACAACAAAAATCCCATGTCCAGTTCCTTTGTAGTGTATTTTTAGAAACATCATTAGAGCATTTGTTTTTTTAATTATTTTTTTTACCGGAGATGGCACTACATGGGTGGGTTAAAAGGTATAAAGCTCAGGGTATTAAGTGTTTTTTTACTGTTTAAGGGTGCATTCACACCTGTAAATCGATTCAGTTGTTCCGAAACAGAGATTACAATTGTTACATTGTTGCTCTTTGCTCTTGGAGTGGTTCGCTTTCACACTACAAAGTTTATAATCGGACCAATAGAGCTAAAACAAGTCACGTGCGAGTAAACTCTCCTCTAGGGATGGGAAGATTAATCGATATGTATCGATACGCGGTCATGCGCGTGCACGATGCGAGTGCATCGGTTGAGCAGCAGAGGATGAATGAAATTTTGGAAGCAAATCGAGATGCATCGGTTTTTGTGAGATGCATCGGTTTTTCCGAGATACAGCTTATTTTTTTAATATAGAATGTATTTTTTATTTATTAACAAGTGTTGTCAACCTGTTTTTGGCGCATAATTTAATCGACCTACATAAAGTAAGCCTTAGCAACGGATTTGCGGATGTGTACACTCACACTACAACTCAGTGTATCAGGTGTGCGGATGAAGCTAGTGGAGCGCCCTCAGAAAGCGCGAGAAGCAAAACAAACATTTTATTCCCCACTGAGTTTTAAATCTAAAGTATGGCAACATTATGGATTTAAAGATGGACGACTTGACAGGACAGATGCGATTTGCAAAATGTGCCGCGCATCTGTAAAATACGCGGGTAAAGTACGACTAATCTGAAATCTCACTTGAAGCGGCGCCACGGTGTTGTTGTGAAAGCATCTTCCAGTGTTCCTACATCCCCGGCTTTCGCACTGCTTGAACTGTAGCTACCAGCTCCAAAGGTGGTGAGAAAAGCATTGCAAGTTTTTTTTCCATGCGCAAAAGTTTTGTGCGCTCTACGCCAATAACGAATGCTATTGCATTGTTCATCTGCAGGGCCGGAGCAAGCTGAACTGCTGCTCTAGGCAGAGGACGATCACGCCGCCCTCAACCCCAATGTGAAAACGAAAGTGACCGGTTATGAAAATGAAGTGACGTGTCGTGAACCTCTATTCTGCCGCCTTATGCGCGGATATAACTGAGGACGCTCGGGTGTCGCGGACCTCTATTCTGCCGCCCTATGCGCGGATATAACTGAGGACGCGCGGGTGTCGCGGACCTCTATTCTGCCACCCTATGCGCGGATATAACTGGGTGTTGTGGACGCCGCCCTCTCTATACTGCCGCACTAGGCGGTTTTAAACACCTCCTCCTGTTAATTTTTATTTAATTATAATAATAATAATAATAATATTAATAATAATAATGATAAAAATAATGGGTGTCACGGTGGCACAGTGGGTAGTTTGACCACCTCACAGCAAGAAGATTGCTGGTTTGTTATATTTGTATTAGCCTGTTGTTTACAGTGACAGTGATGTTTCAACGCAGCATAACACTGCTAGTTCATGACCTTAAGTTTTGAATATTCAGTGGCACAATATATCTTTGTAAAACTTGTTTTCATATAGTTGAAAAGTTAAATCACAATTCTTGTTGTGCAATGCTCAACCTTTATGTTGAAAGAGTGCAAATATATACATATTTTAATATATATTGCACTTATACATACTGTTTATCTTGAAAATACTTAAATAATATGTGCTATATGTTCTAAAATGGCCCTCTACTGTAAACTGACACTCTGGCTCTGAGAGAAGAGCCAGTTTGTAAAAAAAGTCTTGGTTTTGCTTGGTTAATAAATAATCAAACTCATTCAATGGCACAGCATCCTCTTTTACATAATCTCATAAACTTGATTTACTAGTTAGTGCTGAATTATCGCATTGTATCGTGATATGGGTGTGAATCGTATCGTGTCGCAATATGTCATAAATGTATCGCTAATATATCGGATCGTATTCTTTGTATCGAGATGCGTATCGGATCGGCATTATAGCTTAGATGCCCAACCCTACTCTCCTCACATTGGTCAGAGTGTCAGGGTTTATTTTGCAGCGTCCCGCTCAGCTGTCAGGAGAGGTGGTGGTTTGGTGGTGATTGACAGGGTGCGCGTGCGATGCGGTGGGGAGGGGTGAGAAGGGTGCGCGACGATGCCTATTTGAGGACCAGGAGGGAGACGCAAGATTACCGGGAGATCATCACTCGTTTGCGGGCATCCGGAGACTCGCGAAACTTCCCGCCCTACTCATAATTCTCTCTTCATATAGCCGTATGCCTATTACATATCCATAAAACACTGTGATATAACCGCGCTCGGATCGGATCGCTTTCTCACTACAATCGAACCGCTCCAGGGTTCGTTTCAATCGAGCCAAGACCACCTCATTCAAGCGATCTCGGAGCGATTACTTTGGCGCGGAACAGAGCGCGATTGCCCTGTTCACATATGCCAAACGAACCGCGCTAACTGGGCAAACGAGATACGTTCCGAAACAAAAGTGTAGGTGTGAAAGCACCCTAAGTCCAACATCAGCATAGTGTCTTAAGTTTTATGTATTTTTAATGAACAGAATGCTCTTGTTAACTTGTTTTTCTAATTGAGCTTCACAGTTTTTTAGAAAATTTGAGGATTTAACAGGGGACAGCTAACCTAGAAGAGGTTCTTTGTTTTCAGTTTATAATGTTTTCACCTATAAATGTAAAAAAGGCTTGCAAAACTTGCAAAGCTGCTGTTCAAGAGTGAGAGTGACAACGACAACAATATAACTGCTGAGCTTTATGATGAGCATGTGCACTGAGAAGCCACGTATACACTACAAATAAATCAGCAAATCTAGAGCATTGCAATGTGCATACATCTCAAATAACATCAATACAAATAACAACAGACACCATGAAATAAAATTGTAACATTATACACATCAACAAAGTGTAGATAAGATGCAAATAACAGAATTTATCATATATTTTTACTAGAAGAGATAAATAGAAACTGATTTGTGCAAATATTTGGATTTGTGCTGGGGTTGGAGTGTGTTAGATTTGACTATATCCCTGAGGGAAACCTACAGTTCCAGAAAAGCTTCAAAGGCAGGACACTTTAATCCTGCCTCAGCATAATCACATGTAAAGCAATGTTCATAAGCACAATGCTGCTTTGTGTACAGTCAAGAACTGCAGGAAATGGATTTTTGGTACTTAAACTAAAGTGTTTCCCTGCGCTTAACACAATAAAATAACAGTAAATAATCTATTTCATTCGCTCTTTTAGCAAACAGAAACTTGTACAGAGTTACGGTTCTTCAGAAGTCAGTAAACATTTTTCCCCTCCACATAGAAATCTTAAATCCTTATAGATGAAATAAAAAAGCTGACAGGTTATACATGAATAGTATTGACTGTTGTTTTATCATGTGACATTTAGCATGCAAAACCCTGTCTCTAGTTTTTAAATCACTTGGATTGTCCTGAACATGATGCTCAGCGCTGTTTGCGTCCAGAGCACAGAAATGTGAAGCACTTCCAGTACTGCTGCCTGATCTGGACAAGAATGAGATGAGAAGAGCTGAGTGAGAACAATTTAAGCTCTGAATCTCATCAATGATAATGTCACTAGAAAAAGGTAAACAAAAATTTTAAAAGTCTAGCAGCCAGATTTACTTAACTGTGCAAATTAGCTCAATAGATAAGCACTGATAGCTGTAGGAACACCTGACAACACCTAGATAAACAGAGGTTTTAGCATAGATATAGATTTTGATTAAAAATGTCTGACCTCATTATTGAGCACACAGTAGATCAGGAAGATGAAGGTTCCCTGCTGAGAGTTCAAGATCAGGAAGAGGATCTCCAGCATCTCATTGCCATTAGTGAAGAAACCCAGAATCCAAGGACAACCAAGAACCACAAACTGACCCAGTGTTTTAAACACCATAACCCTGCAGAGAAACAGAAAGGGAGATTTAGTCTGTACTAACTGTTATTTTCAGAAAGCGATTAACTCAGAATGTTTGTTACTTGGTTTGCTTCGTCTGTGAAACTTCAGCGTTCAGTTTTGTGAGAGCTGATTTCAGAATGATGACGATCCTGATGAAGAGAATCAAGTTCAGCTGTAGAAAGATTAAGAAATGATCAGTTTAGATTTTTGTTGATTTGAACAGGTCATGAAACAAAAATGTCTGTAACTAAAACTTACTGCTAGTATGACACAAACAGGACCCAGAAAACTCCAGATAAACCCTTTATCATATTTAATCCAGCATCTGATTAGAGGAAAACACAATATAGTAAATTAATACATTGATATAGAAGAACAGATAGTTACAGATTTTAAGCTGGAATGTGACATTGTTAACAAATTTATTTTTAATCAGAAAGGAGAAAACAGTCAATGAACAATACCACTCACTGTTCACTGCCGTATCCTTCTGGAACCAGCCCAATAGACACACACACCACAACCAGAGCAACCAAATATCCAATCACACACAGGAACCCACTGCTAAGCACCTCCCTCTGTCTGGAGCTGATCTCTGATAGGTTCTTGACACAGATGAAGAGCAGCACAGCTTCAATGAACATCCACACAAAGGCGGAGAGGAAGAGGAAGTGCAGAAGGCCTGCTATCACCACACACAACACCTGGAGAGCATGAGAGAGAGGGTTATGATGATTCTCAGTGCGGCTGTGCTGAGCTGTAGAGCTCCTTCATCATTCTCACCTGCTGAGGGCGAATGAGGCTCAGGAACTGTTGTGTGAGCAGCAACAGAAGGTGAGCCGACAGCAGACTGATGCAGATGTTGATTCGAGCCACATTATTGACTCCAGGACTCCACTGACAAAGAGCAAAGGACAACAGAGCCAAACTGAAGAACACCAGACCCACGATCACACACACCAGATTCAGCAGATCCAGCAGATCGCTCTGAGAAAACATGCAGAGAACATGAGTGCCAGATCTGTGCTGCTCTTCAATGCTCTCTAGAAATGTTCTGGTACCGATTCTGGTGGACTGCTGCTGGTCTGCATGATGAGAGCGAATGTGGACAGATGAACACAGGAACACACAGTGTGGCTGCTGTTGCTGTTTAACACAGAACAACCATCTACAATCCACTCGCTGATATTCCAGTACACACAGGACAGAGAACCGCTGGGCTCAAACTCCTGCAAGAAGAAGAAGAAACAAGCAGAAAATATGAGCAGAGTGAATATTAGATGTGTTCAGATGTTGATCAGTGCTGATGTTGGACTAAAACACATTTCAGTCTCTCACTCTGATGTGTCTGAAGGTGAAGTTGACTGCTTTGGTGAGTGCAGTGTTGCTGGTTTTGGGAAGAGTAGCTGAGATCACAGTGGACATCATGGTTTTAATGGTGTCATTAGTTGTGTTGAAGAAGTCGGCCTTCAGTAGATTCTCCATTGTGGTGTAGCTCATGAAAGCCACAGCAGCAGATTCTGTGAGACAGAAACAGATGCTTACATACAAAACTATTTAATTAACAATTGTCAAAAATAAATCTGGTTTTGTGGTAATGTCTTGATTATACATTAAGAAAACATACACCAAACAATTAACTTACTTTCATTGCTGTTCTTGGCGATGCCAATAAGATCGATGTCTACAGAAGAATTTGTTGTGGTAAGTTGAGGGATTTTATCTAAGGTCACCTGTGGTCCAACCATGAAGACTTGTCCCTCTGATTACCAACAAACACGATGTTATGTTATAATTTATTATATATACATCATCATCATCATCATCTCTCTCGCTCTCAATATGCACCACTTTCTGACCAACACTCCTTATTTCTGGAAAACATTGTGCAATGTTTAGTGGGTTTGACAAGCTACATGTAGAAGACACCATTTCCACTCCATATGCACCAGACACCTTATAACCACACCCTACTTCTGAAAACATTGTGCAATTTGGAGTGTGCTCCACACAGTTGAATGGGCTTGACCGACAACCTATAAGACAAACGCTCTCCAATCCTTCCTTCAATAACCACAGAGTGAAAGAGTTACAATGATTCCAGGGCTTTGCCAATTTCTGCAGCCATGGCCTAATTGTTAGTTGTTACTTGTGATCCAAAGGTCGCAGGTTCGAGTCCCAGAACCAGCAGGGTTTGTTGATGGGAATATCCCCCTTAGTACCACAGGTGAGGCGATTCTCTTGAACAAGGCATCGAACCCCCAACTGCTCCCTGGTTGTGTGTTCACAGGTGTAAGTCGCTTTAGATATAAGCATCTGCTAAATGCGTAATTGTAAATGTTACATTCAGTTTCAGTATCATTACCTTTCCAGCTACCTCACTCCTAAAAGGAAATTCAGAGACCCTCACTTGGAACCTTGCTGCCCACAAAACAATCCAGCTACTAAAAGAAATGCACGGCCCTCCTGCTACATTATCCAGACCTTCTGCTCCCTTGAAAGTAGTCCGGTGGTCTTCCATGCCTCCACCCTTGCACATACTTGTCCAGGAAACTATCTCTTGGAAAAAATGTTCCATTGGCAATTAAGAACTCCTGGCCATCACCCTGGAAGAGTGGTGAGACTGGCTGGAGGGGGCATGACATCCCTTTACAGCCATCGCTGATCATAAATACTTGAATGATGTGAAAACATCTTATCCCTCACCAAGTTCTACGGGCCCTCTTTTTCAAATACTCTCCTGATGATAACAGTGGACTTGAAACCATTGTCCAGTCCAAGCTCATTGTCTGTACCATTGAATGACATTTAGACACCTTGATGAAGTACCAGGCTCTGGACACCCAGATTGCAGATCAACCCTCTCACTACTCAAGCTCCACTACTGGTGGCCTTAAATGACCGGCAGTATCACCATGTACATCTAAAGTCTGTGCCATGTCTAAAACACCTCAACATTTATATTGAGTCACTTAGCCAGTCACCAGTCATTGTGTGCACCAAATCCTGGAACTCCATGTACTCCTTCACTTGAATATAAAATCTAATTATCAACACTTCCATATATTCTCCACTCATTCACTGTCAAGTCTTGTTTGAAAACTGCCTAGAAAATCTCATTTTCCTCTGCTTTCATTACCCATTCCCTTTGACCTAGGTCCCATCTGGGAACTAATTTCATCACCGACCAATTCTCTTCTAATACCAAAATCTGTGTTCTGGCAATTGTGGATATGCAAGCGCATTCCAGTCTTTGAATAACTTACAGCTTTGGAAACAGCAGAGATTCTCTTCTATCAACTCTTTTGTAATTCCCAAATATATTGCATCCAACCGAAATTCCCAGTTAATAACCTGAATATGGCAAGCTTTTTCTTTTGCATAGTTACAGTAATTCTACAGGGCTTGACTAAAAATAAGATACTTACAGAACCATCAACAGACTTGAAGCGGTTACCTACCTTAGACAGATCATGCACAGAACTCAGCAAAGAGTCCACCAGCTCAACACTACTCCTGTGCACATTTGGACTATGAATCACCACTCTTCCTCTAGCAAGGGGAGCTATAAGATGCCCCTGCACTTGATCACTAATTCCAAGAGAATGAGAGGGTCTTGGGAATTGCCCATGTTCATGTTAAAAAAGCAATATGATGATATTCAACAAGGGACAACTTCCTTACACTACCCTGCACAAGTGTCTGGCTCTCGACAAAAGACATCAAACTCTGATACTCCTGCAGTAGGTTCCCACCTTATTGGTCTTTTCACTATTCAGAAGCAGATAAAGTTAGTATGTCAAACTTTCATTACAATATCATATCTTCCCTTCATTTCATATCTCTTTGTTCAAGCCACATATGCTCAGTCCACTGTTTCTCCATCCATAGTATCTGGTGCCAGTAATCCTTTTTTTTCACATAGATGACTTTACTGAGCACATAAATTGAGTGAGAACCTTCATAGACTTGCAACGATATAACAGTACTGCCTCTGGGTTGGTCAGATCATGAATTCTAATAATCCACACCCACAAAACAGATCACAGCTTCCTACCAGATCCCTTCCCTCTATTGATTTATCTGCCTTTTTTTCTTGGTTGATCAACCAACACTGCAAAAAAATCAAAAGGAAGTTAACTGTATCTGATCTCTGCTTACCACTTTGGGTTCTGTTATTTTCCTGTGCGTCATTCAATAAACCTCTGTTGTGTGAATCCCTAGTCTTTGTGTATTGTTATTTGTGGCAGTTGGGAATGGGGCCCCATATTATAACTTTCTGTAGCATTGATGCACATGAGATTTTTTCAAATTTGAACAGCCAACTTGCTCTGATGTTAACCCAATGGGAGGTGACAAGTAGACCACACCAAACCAACAAGCTGAACTGACCCCACCACCAGCTTGAATCTGCCCAATTGCCAACTGTCGGCTTGGTGTGTCCTTGCCTTTAGATGGAGTATTTATTTACTCCATAACCTTCAGTTCCTCTCAGTACTGAGAATCGAACCTGCAACCTTTGGAAGTCCAACTACCTAACCATTCAGCCTTAAATTCCCAGTAATTGTAAATTGTGCTTTCACTTTTTTGGAATCAGTTTCTGAATCAAACATAGTATATGACAGAATGAATTAAATATTGCCAATTTCCATTGTGTAATGTTTACTAAAGTTGAGCAAGTTAAAGAGGAGCAGGTCTGAGCTGGAGTGATTGAGTCTCTGATATATAATCTCAGGTTCATCATCAATAATAACAGTGTCTCCACTTACCTACAGCTGCAAGAGTGAAACTGACAGTGGCACTTGTTTCTGTCCGCTTCACCAATGTTGAAATGAGTTTCTCGCTAGTTTTTAACACACGGTTTCCACTGGAGGCTAGTTGAGCTGGACTGGCGGATGCTGATGATGATGATGATGATGACGATGATGATGATGATGATGATGAAGACACTGAAATCTTCTCAGATTCATTGAAGGCCATAGCCAAAATGTCCGTCACTATCTAATTCATTGATCAAGCAATAACAATTACATGTGAATGTATTGACAGACAATAAGATAAAACTATCAATGTATGTCAGATGAATATGGCATAGATTTAATTATTTTTCTCTTACATTCAGTGGAAGCACTTCAGCTGTAATGTTCTCTATCTGAGCAAGAACATTTTGAAGACATCCTCCAGAGCTCTAAAAAACACAACTGAGCTTTATTCGGTAGGGATGCACCGAAAGATCGAAAGTCATTTGAAAAGTAGATTAAGCAAAAGCTGGAGTTGCCATGCAATCATGGTTTAGTGATGGAATATCTCATGTGTGGAAAACCCGAATATAAAATGCCATGAAGAAACCTATGAAATTTCTATGGTAGCAGCTACATAAGGTGCTTAATTAAGAAAGATTTAATTGCATTCTTTAATTCAATGACTAATGAACATAAGACTATAGGATCATCTCACAAAAGAATGCATATCAAACACTCAACAGACAATTATATGTTAGAAAAATATGTTAGAATGACATTATGGGGAGTGTATGTAAATAGCGGGTGAACTGAGCAAATAGTGTGAGCAATAGGTGCAACCTTCCAATGTTCCCAGGCAATGATTACCAAATTATGAGATTATTAAAAATTTAGTGGCTCATTCAAATCTTTTAGCTAACTGCAGGCTAGGGACTTCTAGATATACAACAGTACATTAAGGGAAAAATGCCAGTCCCAAAGGGGAATGACACTGTGGAGGCCACTTGCTACCCAAACGGGGAAACACAGTGACAACATGAGCATATACAGGGGGAGCACCATATGGGATTAGCACATTAGCTGGGACCAATCCCCAAAATGCAGGTTGACCAAGAGGGCATAGCGGGCAACGTAATAGGCCAAGCACCCTGCTCCTCTACCAAGTCAGGTGTTGGGGGCCTTGGTGGAACTCTCTAAGTTTGCTAGATGAGGGACTCACTAGCAGAGCGGAATAAGTGCACGCATCTCTGGATTAAGGAGAAAGGCACAGCAATTGTTTTTCTTTTGACATGGAGCTTAGCTTCCTTCTAGTTGGCTGGTGCTACCAACCCAAGCTCATTCTGGAAACGTAGCCCCACGGACGTTTCTGGAGGGCACGATTTACGTGGCCGGAGGTACGTACGGAAGCGTTTAGTTTTTTCGAGTGAACGCTGCGGGGCGGTGTGGCGCCGCTCCGCTCCTCCTCTTCGCGCTCGCCGGCCGACGGCTCGCCTCCGTGTGGAGGGCTTTCCCGATGCAACCAGTTTGTCCGCTTAGCTCACTGCATTGCGTCGGCGGAGCGGAGGCCCCGGAGGAGGAGGAGTCGGCCGCAGGGACGACGACCGGGATCGAGTCCGGGGAACAACGGTTCCAGAAATCAGGTAAGATGAAAAACAGAATCCGAAAAATAAGGGCGAGAACGTGGCGGGATCCGAAAACGCGGTCGAAATCGAAGACGAGGGCTTTTGCTTTGTTTTTTGGTTTTTTTCTGGACGGCTTTTGCAAACCATCGCTCGAGTTTAGGGAAGGAGGAGGAGGAGGAAGAGGAGGGCGACTGTGTTGGCTGATCCAGCGGCTTTTCGCTCGAGAACAGCGCGGACGCGAACGGCGCGCGCTCCCGAGAGGCGCCCGAATTGCGATAAAAATTGCAGATCCGCGAAAACAAAAAACTCTCGAATACGTACCTCCCGGGATGTATCTCGCGGTCTGCAGAAACGTCCGCGGGGCTACGTTTCCACAATGAGCCCGGGTTGGGTGCTACCCAGCAATCAAGAGAAGACCGGCTTTACTTCACACAGTTGGCTCTCTGGAGAAATGAGCTTGGCAGAAGGTATCTCTTCAGCTGCATCTGATTTGCTCTCCCTCAGGTGCAGGTTATGTACTCAGCTGATTATAATCAACCACACCTGTGAGAAACTACACTTGCCAACTTATAAAGCTGCAGTCACACTAGAGCTTGTGTGTGCGAAATTCTACTGTGTGGCGCTACGAAAAGGGGTGGGATTAAACAAGATTATTTGGCAATAAAAAAGCAAGCGATTGCTCCATGTTTTAAATTTCTGTCCAGAGAGGTCATGTTTTGATCCTCGGTTGGTCTCACGCAGTCAAGTGATGCGATTTCGCAGGTCAGAGTTCACCAAGCTTGAATTTTGCACTGCAGAAACCTGTGAAACTTGACGCATGACCCTGCGTTTCCGGTCTGACGCATTCGAGTGCATATGAATGGAAGTCTATGGGGAAACAAGTCCAGTGTGACCACAGCTTAAGAATTCATTCGCCCTTTTTTTTATTTTTTAGAGTAACTGGTCAAACTGGCAATTCCCTCATAATGTCATTTGACAATGACGCAGTCGCATTAAAGTTTGTGCGTGCGAAATTCTGTTGTGCGGCGTTGCGAAAAGAGGCGGCATTAACTAAGAGGATTAGACAAAAACTAATGCAAAACTTATCACACTGTTGTCTAACCTATTAAACTATGATTTCTTTAACTCAACTTACAGCGCATCCACTCAGCAGTGTTATAACTGCAATGAGAGAAATCAAAGTGAACACAATTACCAACATGAGCATATAGAAACTTTGCAAACATGGTTTCACTTAATGACTACAGACATTACAGACATTACCAGGTAAGCTTGTCTGCGGTGTAACTGTTGTACTGGTGGAGGTGATGCTAGAAACAACTGGAAACAAATGAGGATAAACAATCAGACAAATATCATGTCAAATTAGCCAAGCCTTAAACATAAAACTGCCAAGTAAGCTTTACACTAATTACATTTCAAGAGTTCCCATTAAGATATGTTTGGTGTTTATAGCAGGTTTGGCATGCTGTCCTGGGAGAGAACCCTGAGCTCCAGTACTTGAGCCCAAGGCTCCCATCCAGTCAATAAGCATATAAGGGGATCCGAGATCAAGTAGGTCTCGAGAGCTCCCACTTAGAAAAGTGAAAAAAGGAGGAGATGGGGTGGAAGGGGGGATTCTTCCAAAATGAAGATAGAGCTGTAGCGAGAAAACGATCCATTTATAGTAAGCTTGGATCACTCTGATTGGATTATTACTGATTACAAATGAGAAGCCAGTCGTGCTCAATCATATCTCATGCTCCTCTCGAAATTAGTTTGTTAAACTTCACTTTTCTAAAAATGAAGAAAAAATAATAAAATACATTAAGACTCTTAACAGGGGTGCCCAAACTCAGTCCTTGACAGTCTGTCTCCTGCAGAGTTTAGCTCCAACTTGCCTCAACACTCCTGCCAGGGGTGCGTTTCTGAAACCATCTGTGCTAACTAAGATTGCAAGTTCCGTCGTTACAAGCATAGTTTGTTTTTTGTGTTCCCAAAATGTAACGTTCCAACAAACATTCGCAAACTGCATCGCAACTTGTAGGCTTGTAACTACACCTGTAGAGCTGTAGTTAGAGGCACAGTTCATGGCTGTGTTCTATTCCGTTATCTCCCCTATGCTGTATTCATTTAGAACATTCTAACATTTAAACTTGGAATGATTTTAAAAAACAGCATTTAAGTCATCTCTCTTAGGTGTAATTTGCTTTCAAAGTATTTTCACAGTTCAGTTTTAGCGATCTTCATATTGACAATTTTGCTCCCTTCGTAGTGCACTTTGAAATCATTTATGCCATTTTGAACACAGCCTCATGGCGAAAGCTATAGGTGATCTATTAATAAAAAGCAAAATTTATGTTATGTTTTCAAAGCTTGTAAAAACAAAAAATATCTCATACGTTATTAATGCTACATTACCATACATTAATGCTTCTAAATTTATAGTAGCTTATTTATTAAGAAATGTGTATGTACTGTATGTGACATGGGCCTGCTGGTAAGAACATTTCTGCAGTGGTTTATGTGTGTCAAATTGTAAAAGTTGACTTTTCAAAACATAAAAAATAAATAAACAATACCCTACTGAATAATAACAGTAATGATGTTGATTATCATTAAATAGGATTTTTTCATTTCTTAATAAATAACCTAATGTAAATTAGGCCTACAGCCATCGACGATTTATATGATTTATATATGAGAGTAGAATATGTGTTAGCTAAGTGATTTTTATATAGAATAGGCTATTTTCAATAACATTTGTAAAGGAAACATATAGTTCCTATATGTGTCATGTACATATATTTTAATTAATATGGAAAACGGGTGCATTTATTATTATTTTTTTACTAAATCTAATATAAGATTTTTTTATTGTGTGAAACAATATAATTTGCACAAAAAATTATTGGGTTTTTCTCTAAAGATGCAAAGACTTTTTATGTTATAAATAACATGGTTCAAACGATCGATCTGCAACAGAGAAACTATTTGGGAAACACTCGTCCCTACATTGATATTTTCCCCAAACGAAGATTGTACTATGATTGTTCAGCCACGAGTTACATTGTTGTTTGGGAAACGCAAACAATGATTGGCTAGCCCAGGTGTGTCGAATTGGGGTTGGAACTAAACTAAGCAGGACACCGGCCCTCCAGGACCGAGTTTGGGCACCCCTGCTCATGAAAATTTAATGATTGAGCCCCAATAATAATTAAAACTTAACAAATCAGTTCTACTTCTACAAGTATCATCATACCAGCAACCTTCTTGCTGCGAGGCCACCATGCTACCCCATATAAAACATTTATAATTAATTTACTAAAACAACAACGTGTATACTACAAATCATTGATATGACAATAATGTCTAACTGATCAGATTCATTATCTGTAAACTCAAGAAAATAGTGCTAATCAATTAAACGTGAAATAATCTTGATTCTTAATTATAGACAAATGCACAGAGACACAAATTATGATTGTGTAGAAACAACTGAAGTAAATAGAATTACCTGCACAGTAGGTTAAATTACAGGTAGTTGGTTTAAGCAGCTCATAGACATAATAATTTCCTGGACAGGCTTTGACTCGAATAGGAAAAGAGCCGTAATAGCAGCAGTAATTTTTCCAGTTACCGCAGACATCTCGAGTGACGACTCCATCCTCTACTGTTGGGTGTCCACCACGAATCCACAGTGGAGTATCAGTGCCACAACTGAACTTCTGAACACATGTGTCTGGGATCTGAGCGCTCAGACCGTTAATGAAGAGCCGATACCAGCCGCTCCAGGAGACTGATCGGTCACACATGGAGACTGATTTTGTTGGCTGACTGCTGTTGGCTCTCCATAAATTATCCAGCACAGTGTAGTTATGGCAGGGGTCAGCAAAGGGATAAGCTGCAACAGAAATATGCAAATATATATATATATATATATGCAGGGCTTCAAATTTGACCCCTATCGCAAGCTTATACCTCATATGTGATCGACAATTGCTATAGTTATTCCAGTTGCGTTACCTTTTGGTATTTATCTTCAGGAAATCAATATCATGTTATCATGATGATATAATGTGGCTATAAGCTTGTAACTGTACTGTGCATTTGCACCGTGGCCATATTCATCTTTTAAATATGCAGCATCTTTTGCATGAAATAACCTCCAAACAAAGCTGTGGTTTAAAGAGTTGGTTTCACAACATGCTTTTAAAAAGATTTTAAATGATTTGGAGTTTGAAACATTTACCTGTAAATGTTCTAAATACGTTTTTAACTTTCATTATATGTGTGTTTTGATGGATGAATGATGTTACCTGTTATTTGTTTTAATATGTTATTAATAATTATAATAATAATAATAATAATAATGGTCGCCCACTGAAGCTAAGCAGGGCTGCGCCTAGTCAGTACCTGGATGGGAGACCACAGGGGAAAGCTGGGTTGCTGCCGAAAGTGGTGTTAGTGAGGCCAGCAGGGGGCGCTCAACCTGCGGTCTGTGTGGGTCCTAATGCCCCAGTATAGTGATGGGGACGCTATACTGCTCAGTGGGTGCCATCTTTCGGATGAGACGTTAAACCGAGCTCCCGACTCTCTGTGGTCTTTAAAAATCCCAGGATGTTCTTCGGAAAAGGGTAGGGGTTTAACCCTGGCATCCAGGCCAAATCTGCCCACTGGCCTCTGTCCATCATGGCCTCCTAACCATCCCCATATCATAAATGGCTTCATCACTCTGTCTCCGGTTAAATCTATGTGAACTGTATACTGCCTAATCTTGGCCAGGACACTCTTGTAAAAAGATTTTTGATCTCAATGTGCTTTTCCTGATAAAATAAAGGTTATCATAATGATAATTCTAATAAATTAATGTAAACACAAGAGGAGAGCGTTAACGTTATACCAGACACTGTAAAAAGCTCATTCCCAACCCCTAAACCAGGGATGGCCAAACTTTTTCATAAAAAGGTCCAAAAAACAAATTTGATTGGGGCTAGTGGGCCGAAGGTAAATATAGTTGCCATGGGTAATTTCCTTATTTATTTAATAATTTTTAAAAATAACTAGAAAACTCAGATTCATTTAAACATTTAATTTCAGTTTGCTTTTTTGTAGCTCAGCAAAAAAACAAACAAATAAAAAAGGCTATTTAAAGGCATTTCCCCCAACTCTCTCCATCATTTCTCACTCTCTTCTCAGGGCCTACTCACACTATGTACGGTTGCCTTGTCCCTCTTCCCGTCTCCCCTGACGGCCCGCACTCACATTACATTCGGGCCTGGGCACGCTTACGTCATCGATGATGCGCTGTTCAGTAGAGAAGCGCTCTCGCTCAGCACAGTAGAGATTTCTTTAGCTATTTTGCTTTAGTCATTTAAAATGCGGTGACCACACAGTCAAATATTTCGCTGAACAGATCAGCCACTTTTGACGCTCATAAACAATCATAAAGTCCTCGTCCTACAGGAATTAGGAGGTTTGCTGAAGGTGCAGCTGTCATGCAGTGAGGGGTTTGAGTCTTTAATAAACTACGGCAGTTTGCGTTCACTGAACAGTAAGAATGATTAATTAATCCATATGAAACAGTCCCTTAAAAGTCACGTCTCGCTTTTAGTTTCGGGCTCAGGCACGTTTTGCACTCACATACAAGCGTACCGCGCCAAAGACCAAGTGAATCGCGTTCAGGCCCACCTCCTCCAACCGGGCCAGGGCCGGCCAAGTGAACCGTGCTTGAGCCCGATTCAGTGCACTCACACTTCTTAAACGACCTGGGAAACGGGCCTGGGCACAGTTCAGATACCATAGTGTGAGTAGGCCATTAGATGGGATGGTGAGCCAAATTAAAGGTTACAATGGTCCAACTTTGACCCGCAGGCCATACTTTGGGCATCTTTGCCCTAGACTTTTCTGACAGGGGATTCGAGTGTCAGATGTTAAAGCATTTTGTTTTTTGTTACTACCATACAGGAGTTATTTAAAGGCATTAACGTTATAGATAGCAAAGTTTTGCATTTTTTATTTTAGTGGTTCACAATAAAATGTGAACACGGTTATTAATATATTAAAACATGTGTTTGTTTGTTGTAAGAATTCATAAAAATACTGTGGCTGGTGTATTCTGGAAAATTGTCGTACCCTTTTATTTCAAGTGCGGTCCTGGGAAATCTCTGTTTCAAGGGCTATCTAGCCCTTCTCCTTAGCCGTACACCTTCAAGCTAAAGAGAATTGGGACACCTCTACCCCTTCAAGTAAACGCACAAAGCGACGGGTAGGGGTAAGGGAAAGGGCTAAGTGGAAAAATTGGGATTGGGCCTATATAAGATTAATTTTTTTTTTGTGAATACCTTCAAATAGCACAATGTTACTACTAGTACTACACTACTACTACTATTTTTACTTATTTTAGAATTAGCCATGATCTAATGGTTGGGTTAATTGGAATCCAAAGATTGCATGTTAGAATCCTGAAAACAGCAGGGATTGTTGATAAGGAGATAAATAAATATCAACTATAATACAACGGCTGAGTTGATTCTCTTGAGCAAGGCACCAAAGCCCCACTGCTCAGAGTATGTGTAAGTTGCTTTAGATAAAAACATCTGCTGAAGGCTGTAATTCAATGTATAAACAGCCTCTAATTTTTATTTGCCTACAGAGCAAACAGCATCTAGCTGTCACCGTCTTATTGTTATGTCGTGGCTTAATTGTTGTCTTTTTAAGTTCAAAACCAAAAATATGCTTTGTTGTGCACTATGGGGATATTGTGGATAAAACAAAAAATAAATAAAGGAAAAAAATAAATACAAATTTTGTGCAGGTTTTTATATATAAGAAAAGAAATGCAAAAACAAAAACAATAGAGAACATTGTGTTATATTACCAGTGACTGTGGCTGTTGTGACAGATGCAGAGCTTGTGGAAACACTGCCAACATCTGAAAGTTTGAATAAATAATGATTAATGAAAAGAAAATGTATATATACCCCCCCCCCCCCCCCCACACACACACACACATATATACACTGTGAATATAGATATTAAGGGCTCTATTTTGACGGTTCATGCGTAGAGCACAAAACGCAGGGCGCAAACGCTTTCAGGGCGTGTCAGAACGCATTTTTTGCTAATTTAAGGACGGGAAAACCTGCTTTGCGCCATAGCGCATGGTCTAAAAGGGTTGAGTTTATTTTCTTAATGAGTTATAGGTGTGTTTTGAGAATAAACCAATTACAGTCTCATCTCCCATTCCCTTTAAGAGTCAGCTGCGTCGCGCCAAGAGCGCATTCGCTATTTACAGGACGTAAAGTAAGTCTAAGTGGAAAAAATTAGCATTTCACAAGCAAACAGTTCACAGTTAATTAACAGAAAACTGTTAAACAGAGCATCTACTGTGAGAATGTAAGATAATGGATCACTTTCACATTCGCTCTTGGATCGGGAAACCTTTACGCACAGACATTAATTAGTCTATAAATAAATAATTTTGTTTGTTAAGCGCAAATATTCATTTCTAAACTATTTCTAAATTCAGTTCTAATTTCCAGCAAACGAATAAATGAATAATGATAACAAAATGTCTTCAAAAACCTGAGTTATATCCTAAAACACATGCTGTGCCCCATATGGTCTAAAACCTGACAGGTGGGCAAATCTAAGCTTGTTTTTAATAAAACAAATATAAATATGGATATAATAAATAATACTGCTAATAATAATTACATTATACAAAAGCAAATTGTTATGAATGAACTGAAAAAGCCTCCCGAGATGAAGAAGACATAAAAGCAGTGATTTTTCATATTTATATAGGGTAGAAAATAATATGTTTTGTAATATTTTAATCCTTTATATTTATATTCTATATCTATTCTTATTATATCCTATATATATCCTTAATATTTACATTTTTCATATGTAAAGATATTTGCCTGTTGCTCTCGTGTGTATTAAGCAGTTTGTAAGCAAGGCGCAACTCTGCGCCGGAGTTTAGACCGAGTTAGTTTTGGTCTAATGAAAAACCTATTATAGTTTCTCAAAATAGCAACGCGCCAGCGGTCCGCCTCAGAACGCCGTCCATTTTAGACCAGAACACCTATGGGCGCACAAATGAGCGCTAATGCATTTGCTATTTAAACAGCGTAGCGCAACGCCTCAAAACCACTCTTGCGCCAAGCTGAAACTACCAAAAGACTACTGCGCCGCATCTTGTGCCACACTGCGCCGGGTGTATGATAGGGCCTTAAATGTAGAAAGATCTCATGTAAATATAATTAAATATATATAATTATAATTAAATTTAGAAGGATCTCATGTAAATATAATTACCTGTACAGTATCCTGAACAAAACACAGCTGGACTAGGAAGCTCATAGACATAATAATTTCCCGGACAGGCTTTGACTTTAATGGGATAAGACCAGAAAAAGCAGCAGTAATTATCCCAGTGACCGCAGACATCTCGAGTGACGACTCCATCCTCTACTGTTGGGTGTCCACCATAAATCCACAGTGGGGTAGTAGAGCCACAGTGTCCTTTTTCAACACACGTGTCTGGCACATGAGCACTCTGACTGTTAATGAAGAGCCGATACCAGCCGCTCCATGAGAACGAGGTGTCACATTTAAAGTTTAAATGAAGTAAATAATCTGTATTGTTGACAGATCTCCAGGAATCATTCAGAATTGTGTAGTTGTAACAGGGGTCAGTCAGACTAGCTGTTATAAAAAATATTAGAGATGGACATGTAATTGTACTCTTTACTATGAAATACAAAAATGAGAAGTGCATTGGAAAATACTACTAAGTTACACGATACACATAAATATTAGTAGAAGTCATCCACATTCAACATATTTCAAACATTTGGACAATATTAAAACATTAACCAGCATCAGGCATGTTTAAATTGTTCAAGATTTTAATGGTAAAAGGAGTCAATTCAAAGCTAAAAAGAGACGAAGGCTGAAGTTAAAAACAATTTATTACCATTTGTAGTGGTCTCTGCCGTGGTTGTAATAGAAGATAAATTGTGTGTCAAGATATCTGAAAAATGGTCACATAAATCAACAAATTACAAAGATCCCGAAGAAATATAAGAAACTGAAGAACAAATTAAACTGAATCTGAGGGCCATTTTAACAAGCATGCAACTCAAAAATCATCATTTACGGATATTGATCAATCAATACATCAAGCGGCATGACGTTTACCCAGAGATGTATAAAGTACTAGAGACCCAGACTTAAGTAAAAGTACAAGCACTCTATCAAAAAGTGACTTGAGTAGAAGTTTTATATATATATATATATATATATATATATATATATATATATATATATTAAGTATAATATGCGGTTATTACAGGTAATCCCTCATAGACACAGTGGAGAAATCTCACACCACAGGCACGCTAGTGTCTGGATCCAAAAGGATCGCTTTAACAGCCGAAAGGAGAGGAAAAATTACCTCACAAACAGGCCAGCGCAGCGGGTCAAATGTCCAAAGTAAGAGAGAGAGAGGTAAAGATGGAGTTTTACAGCATTTCTCCCTAATAGTGAAATAGCGGGTCGTGTGCTGTGTCGCCTTCACTGTAGTAAAAGTGTTTACTCACGCTTGCCTCCTTCACCATAGTATTGCAACATCGCGCATTGGAGATAAATGACTTCTATATGTAATAATAAGTTATGATCTATTACTGAACCGATATTAATAATTTTGACACCCCTAGTAACGATGCTGCACATAAGTAAAGTTTATTCATAAACTAATTTCGAGAGGAGCACGTGATTATGATTGAACACGGCTGGTTCTGCATTAGCATGTATGATCCACCAATCAGGCCATTCCTAACCCACTATAAAGAGTCAGGGTTTTTCACTAAAGTCATCTTCAATTTGAAGAATCCTACCTTCCACCCCTAACTTTTCACCTTTCCCTCCATGGGGCAGCACGGTGGCCCAGTGATTAGCACTGTCGCCTCACAGCAAGAACGTCACCGGTTCTAGTCCTTTAACAGGCCGGTGGTCGTTTCTGTGTAGTTTGCATGTTCTTCCCGTGCTTGCGTGGGTTTTCCCCGGGTCCTCCGGTTTCCTCCCACATTCCAAAAACATGCACAAGAAGTAAATTGATCAATCTACATTTTGCACTACAGTTAATCTCTCACCATGCAGCATATCTTTTAATAGCATTAAATTTTTAGTCATCAGTTTTTATCAAGGGGGAGTTGTCGAGATCTACCTGAGCTCAATGCTCCCCTCTCGCCCTCTAAACGGGAGGGAGCCCAGGGCTCAAGAACCTTTGGGCTCAAAACTCTCCCGGGACAGCATGCCAAACTTGCTTATAATCAATCATCAGCTAAGTGTGAACTCTTGAAAAAACTATCAGAGTAAAAGTATTAAACTCATGGAAAATAGGTACTTGAGTAAAAGTGGAAGTAGAAGAAAAAAAAAACAATACTCCAGTAGAGTACAGATAATGCCTTAAAGTAATTAAGTACAGTAGTGAAGTAGTTCTACTTTGTTACTATACATCTCTGCGTTTACCCAGTCACTACATCACTGTGAAGGCTAAAAACAAACATAGAACAGACAAAACACACAACAACGATATACTTACACAGCACACCAAAGATGAAACCTGTCATGAAATATCAGGATCAGAAATACAATTTTAAAAACTATATTGGATTGTGTTGCAATATGACCGCAGTTTAAAAAAATAAATCACCTTCATGAAGAGAGGAAGCCATTGCCATTTTTGACAGTCTGATTCATTTCTCTTTCTCCAAAAGCCCGATCAAACGACAACCTTCCACTGATCCATGATTAAGATCGTGTCCTTTTTGTTTAAAACACAAATCCAGTTATTTTTCAACATTCACTTATTACAAGACTTAGAGATTAAAAAAATGAAGCTGCTTTTAAATGATCTTCTGTTTTCAAGGTGGTCAATAAAACACTATATACATGAAATGATATACTAACACAGTGTTAACACATGAAAACAACAGGAACACGATGGCAAGTTCTGTCAGAACCACTGTCAGATTTAGTATTGCAATTAATGCATATGGGAATGTTGATGTGTTTGTTCTTAGCGGTATAGATCTGCTACGCTGCTGCTGCTTTAATTATTATGGCGGAGCAAGTTCTGAGACCTGCTACTGCCAGTATATTCACAGACATGCCATCTGAGAATATAACATGCTGCTGCAAGCATCATATATACAGTTGAAGTCAGAGTTATTAGCCCCGTTTATTTTTTGCCCCAGTTTCTATTTAACGGAGAGATTTTTTTCCAACACATTCATAAACATAATAGTTTTAATAACTCATTTCTTTTATCTTTGATGACAGTAAATAATATTTGACTAGATATTCTTCAAGGCACTTCTATACAGCTTAAAGTGACGTTTAAAGGCTTATTAAGGTCAGCAAATCATTGCATAACGATGGTTTGTTCTTTAGACTATTGAAAATATATAGCTTAAAGCGGCTAATAATTTTGACCTTAAAATGGTTTTAAAAAAATTAAAAACTGCTTGTATTCTAGCTGAAATAAAACAATTAAGACTGCAGAAGAAAAAATATTATCAGACATACTGTGAACATTTCCTTGCTCTGTTAAACATCATTTAGGAAACATTTAACAACGGCGAGGCAGTGGCGCAGTGGGTAGCACGTTCGCCTCACAGCAAGAAGGTCGCTGGTTCGAACCTCGGTTCAGTTGGTGTTTCTGTGTGGAGTTTGCATGTTCTCCCTGCCTTCGTGTGGGTTTCCTCCGGGTGCTCCGGTTTCCCCCACAGTCCAAACACATGCGGTACAGGTGAATTGGGTAAGCTAAATTGTCCGTAGTGTATGAGTGTGAATGTTTCCCAGATGGCTTGCGGCTGGAAGGGCATCCGCTGCGTAAAAAAACTTGCTGGATAAGTTGGTGGTTCATTCCGCTGTGGCGACTCCGGATTAATAAAGGGACTAAGCCGACAAGAAAATGAATGAATTAAAAAAAAATTTAAATAAAGGCTGACTTCAACTGTATATAACTCCCCTAAACAAGCAGGAGAACATGAAGACAAACATGCATAAACATGGCATAAGCAATTTGCATCATCAACACGAGTAGAAATTAATAGACATTAAGATAACAGCCCCCAAAAACAAGCAGATCTATCTCCACGACATGTTTATTTAAAGGTGTCACTTTAAAAGGCCTGTACAGAAGCTGATCTGGGATCAGTTTATCATACGAAGCACATCCGTACACATGCATTCGCAGATTCAGAGGTTATATATAAAGGCCGATGATCAACGCACAGCTTCAATGAAAAGATTGTAAATGCAGACATTTTTACATCCATTGCAGTGTGCTTTCAAGATTAAAAATACATGAGAATCCATTTACATTTCCACCCATTTCCCCCTCCCACCATCACGCCCCTTCCGGATATTGAAACTTCTTATATCAAGAAGCATTATCTAAACAAGCAAAAAATATAGAAATAATAAGTCAAAATTAAGGGTGTTTCCTTAAAACAAGCAAAAATAATCTACAAGCAAATAATTCCTGCTTTGTCTTGAGTTCTTGTTTTTGTATTATTTAAAAAAAAACAAATCTCCACATGGATGTCTCCTCTTTGCACTGCCTTTACAGTAAACATGATCACACATCAACACAACAGCACAGAAAAACACCTGCTGAAGCGTATTTGATTTACAGAGACTGATAAAGACCATACTGAACAAAAGTACATCTTACCTGATATGAGCTGATATTGAGTGATCCTCGACTGACCAGATAGACTGCTTAACTAATACACTACCTGACTGTGTTGTGCTGTATATTAAAATGTTGTCTGTTCATGGAAATATGTTCCCAAGTTCCGACTATGATCTGCATTGTTTCAAATTCAAATTTAAAACAATGTCCAGTTCCACTGTAATCTAATTTTAGAAAATGTACGATTACGTTTTATATTATGCGGATAAATCATTTATGTATTTACAGCAGATGACACTACAGGTATGTGTTAAAGGGCTTAAGCTCTGAGTGTTTTAAGTAAAGCCTATAAAGTAGACTGTTTTAATGATTTTTTTTGTTAGCTTGTCTTTCTAATTCACAATTATGTAGAAAATTAGAATATTTAATTAGCTAATCTTGAAAAGTTCTCATATTTTGGAAGGCATGCAGATGAGGTAGGAATTTTATCTTTGTGAAATAATTTTTCCTGTTCATTAGTCTGCCAGTAAAGTAAAGAGAGACGGTTTTTATTTTAGACAGATGAGTTAGACATTAACCGTTTTGCGAGATCGTTCTTTATTTAGCATTTTTTTGCCTGAATATTTTAAAATAACAGTTTTAGTCCTTTTGTTGCTGTCAAGACATCCACCCTAAAATGGGGAGAGGAGGCTGTGACCATATTGAGAAATATAAATTTGCCCCTCCTCCTTTTAAAAATAGCCAATAGCATTTGTTTATATCCAAGTTCTGCCATCCAATGAGAAGATTAAGAACCAGTTGAAGAATCATATTTATTCATTTTGGTGTAAGCGTGATTCCCATTTACTTCTGTGGGCATCTGTCATTGAGAGAACACCTCTAAGGCCCCGTTTACACTAGTGTGTTTTAGTTTTAAAACGGTGTTTTAGATCAAAAACGATCCACGTCCACACTAGCGTTTCACCTAGCATTTCTATTTCCGTCCACACTACGCCACCAAAAACATATATCACGTGACCATTCGCACACTCTGGGCATGCGCGTTCTAGTATAAACAGGAAGCATGTGTCTCGCTCGGCATTTGGTTATTGTTAGTCAACAAACGCTGGTTGAACATTAAACACGATGGCAAAGAAAGCAAGAGAGGTCTTTTTGTGGACAGACGACGAGGTCGAGTTGTTACTAAACGTAACAAATGAATAACTGCACAATGGCGCCTAAAACAGACAATAGTGCAAACAATGCTCCCATTTCTGTGCCTATGTTGTTTACAGTGAAGGCTGGTCTGCTGTCTCCCGGTAGTGTTAAAGCCATGTGTTATAGTCATGTGATAGGGGCTTGACGAATAAGGGAAGGATACACAATGACACAAAAGCCCCAATCAGGTAGCGAATCTCAGCAGCCCCGCCTCCGTTTTCAGATGTCTCCGTTTTCCCCCATCCACTCTGAGACGGAGCAGCAGCGTTTCACAATGAAAACAGCATTTCCAAAACGCTCCCTTTTTGGCACTCGAAAACTCTGCGTAGTGTGGACGGATGGCATAACCGTAGCAAAACTTATGCATTTTCAAACTAAAACGCATTAGTGTAAACGGGGCCCAAATATACAAACAGCTTGCCATTACATGACGCCTCGAACAAAGCTGCTGTTCAGGTGTGAGAGTGACAACAACAACATCACTGCTGATCTTTCTGATGAGCATGTGCACTGAGAAGCCTTATATACACTACAAACAAAACTGCAATTCTAGAGCTTTGTAATCAAATAAGAATGCATACATGCCAAAAAAAACTTTAATGCAACAACAGACACCATGAAAATAAAATTTTAACATTATACACATCACCAAAGTGTAGATAAAACGCAAATAACAGAATTAATGCCATGTGTAAATAAACTTTTACTGTAATGGGAGATAAAACTGATTTGTGCAAATGATTTACACTGATTTGTGTACAGCCAACATTTATATGTGTTTTGCACTGACCACAATAAAATAATAGCAGATAATCTATTTCATAAGCCCTTAAAGCAAACAGAAACTTGTACAGAGTTACGGTTCTTCAGAAGTCAGTAAACATTTTTCCCCTCCACATAGAAATCTTAAATCCTTATAGATGAAATAAAAAAGCTGACAGGTTATACATGAATAGTATTGACTGTTGTTTTATCATGTGACATTTAGCATGCAAAACCCTGTCTCTAGTTTTTAAATCACTTGGATTGTCCTGAACATGATGCTCAGCGCTGTTTGCGTCCAGAGCACAGAAATGTGAAGCACTTCCAGTACTGCTGCCTGATCTGGACAAGAATGAGATGAGAAGAGCTGAGTGAGAACAATTTAAGCTCTGAATCTCATCAATGATAAAGTCACTAGAAAAAGGTAAACAAAAATTTTAAAAGTCTAGCAGCCAGATTTACTCAACTGTGCAAATTAGCTCAATAGATAAGCACTGATAGCTGTAGGAACACCTGAAAACACCTAGATAAATTTTTGCATAGATATAGATTTTGATTAAAAATGTCTGACCTCATTATTGAGCACACAGTAGATCAGGAAGATGAAGGTTCCCTGCTGAGAGTTCAAGATCAGGAAGAGAATCTGCAGCATCTCACTGCTATTAGTGAAGAACCCCAGAATCCAAGGACAACCAAGAACCACAAACTGACCCAGTGTTTTAAACACCATAACCCTGCAGAGAAACAGAAAAGGACATTTAGTCTGTACTATTTGTTATTTTCAGAGAGCGATTAACTCAGAATGTTTGTTACTTGGTTTGCTTCATCTGTGAAACTTCAGCGTTCAGATTTGAGAGAGCTGATTTCAGAATGATGATGATCCTGATGAAGAGAATCAAGTTCAGCTGTAGAAAGATTAAGAAATGATCAGTTTTTGTTGATTTGAACAGGTCATGAAACAAAAGTGTCTGTGACTAAAACTTACTGCTAGTATGACACAAACAGGACCCAGAAAACTCCAGATAAACCCTTTATCATATTTAATCCAGCATCTGATTTGAGGAAAGCACAATATAGTAAATTAATACATTGATATAGAAGAACAGATAGTTACAGATTTTAAGCTGGAATGTGACATTGTTAACAAATTTATTTTTAATCAGAAAGCAGAAAACAGTCAATGAACAATACAACTCACTGTTCACTGCCGTATCCTTCTGGAACCAGCCCAATAGACACACACACCACAACCAGAGCAACCAAATATCCAATCACACACAGGAACCCACTGCTAAGCACCTCCTTCTTTTTGGAGCTGATCTGTGATAGGTTCTTGACGCAGATGAAGAGCAGCACAGCTTCAATGAACATCCACACAAAGGCGGAGAGGAAGAGGAAGTGCAGAAGGCCTGCTATCACCACACACAACACCTGGAGAGCATGAGAGAGAGGGTTATGATGATTCTCAGTGCGGCTGTGCTGAGCTGTAGAGCTCCTTCATCATTCTCACCTGCTGAGGGCGAATGAGGCTCAGGAACTGTTGTGTGAGCAGAAACAGAAGGTGAGCCGACAGCAGACTGATGCAGATGTTGATTCGAGCCACATTATTGACTCCAGGACTCCACTGACAAAGAGCAAAGGACAACAGAGCCAAACTGAAGAACACCAGACCCACGATCACACACACCAGACCCAGCAGCTCCAGCAGATCGCTCTGAGAAAACATGCAGAGAACATGAGTGCCAGATCTGTGCTGCTCTTCAATGCTCTCTAGAAATGTTCTGGTACCGGTGGTGGACTGCTGCTGGTCTGCATGATGAGAGCGAATGTGGACAGATGAACACAGGAACACACAGTGTGGCTGCTGTTGCTGTTTAACACAGAACAACCATCTACAATCCACTCGCTGATATTCCAGTACACACAGGACAGAGAACCGCTGGGCTCAAACTCCTGCAAGAAGAAGAAGAAACAAGCAGAAAATATGAGCAGAGTGAATATTAGATGTGTTCAGATGTTGATCAGTGCTGATGTTGGACTAAAACACATTTCAGTCTCTCACTCTGATGTGTCTGAAGGTGAAGTTGACTGCTTTGGTGAGTGCAGTGTTGCTGGTTTTGGGAAGAGTAGCTGAGATCACAGTGGACATCATGGTTTTAATGGTGTCATTAGTTGTGTTGAAGAAGTCGGCCTTCAGTAGATTCTCCATTGTGGTGTAGCTCATGAAAGCCACAGCAGCAGATCCTGTGAGACAGAAACAGAGGCTTACATGCAATATTATATGCTAATAACAAATTCAAAAGAGTAAATGTGGTTTAGTGGTGGTGAAATGAGGTTTCATTATACATAAATCACTGATTACACCAAACATTTAACTCACTGTCATTGTTGTTCTTGGCGATGCCAATAAGATCGATGTTTATAGAAGAATTTGTTGTGTAAAGTTGAGGGATTTTATCTAAGGTCACCTGTGGTCCAACCATGAAGACTTTTCCCTCTGATGAAAAACAAGCATGCTGTTATGTACTAAAATAATTTGCTATATTTATCTCCATCTATTAAAGGTTATGCAAAAAAAAAAAAACATTTGAGAAATTGATTCTACATAGATTCTCAGATTTTCAAAGTGCATCACTGTTACCTCTTGAATAGATTCGGAGCTTAGTTTTTTAGCAGCAGATGGCACTGTATTCTTTACAAACAGCCATACTCTCCTTGCATCTACACTGTATATACCAACTGTCAGAATCATGTATTCCCTTATACAGTACTATTTACTAAATAAAAATATTTATATTTGAATCTTCTTGTTGCCTGAATACTCACTTTGTTTGTGTGTGTGCAATGTGCACAGGTTCAGTTCACTAGTTTTAGCTACTGTTTATTATTATTATTATTATTAATGTTAGTATAATTAGTGTTTAGGTGAATCCTCAGTTTGAGCGAGTCAAAGAGGAGCAGGTCTGAGCTGGTGTGTTTGAGTCTCTGATATATAATCTCAGGTTCATCATCAATAATAACAGTGTCTCCACTTACCTACAGCTGCAAGAGTGAAACTGACATTGGCACTTGTGTCTGTCGGCTTCACCAATGTAGAAATGAGTTTCTCGCTGCTTTTCAACACTTTAGTTCCATATGAGGCTAGCTGAGCTGGACTGGCTGATGATGATGATGATGATGAAGACACTGAAATCTTCTCTGAAGCATTGAAGGCCACAGTCAAAATGTCGGTCACCTTCTGATTCATTGATCAAACAAACACACAAATGTAAAGACAGACAATAAGATAAAACTGCTCTGCCAGTCAACTCTAACAGAACTGACTTTATAATGTTTCCCCATCTAGGGAACTTCAACACTGCGTCTAACCAGAACACTAGGGGAACATCTCTTTTATACGCTCCTCGCGGTTCAGGTCCCGCTCATGCTGAGGCTGAGCATTGGCTTAGATCCTGGGGATCACAGTTTTATCTAATGGACGAGGTGGAGACAGACTCTGTCCTTTCTTTGCCTGTATCCGTGAGATCTAATCCTCCCTCGGGAGCGTCAGAAGCACACTCTGCAGTTTCTTCTGCATCTCGTGGGAGGTCGGCGTCCTCCGTTTCTGAGGAAACAGACACGCCATTGCAGCAAAGGCAAAGAGGGTCGGGGGAACTGCCGCCCCAGTCAGTTGAATATGAGGTGATGTCACACTCTGCTGAAAGGTTTGATGCTATAGACTGGCAGCCAGCACATGAAAGGCAACAGTTGCGTCTGATGGGTATGCTGGATGAGAGAGAATTACCCAGCAGATTTGATCCTCCACAAAGGGACCTCCCCTTCTATCCTGAGCTACATAACCCTGTGACAAAATCATAAAATAATTCATATTTATCTTGTTTAATGACACCATTAACAGTCATTTATTTAGTAGTTCCCTTGTCATCTAGACCATTAAGAGTCACTTCTGGTCTAGTTGGCAAAGTGTATATGACGGCTGGTCAGTCTGTAGGATACCTGCACACTATGTCAGTGTTGTAAGCATATCAGGCTGACCTACTTAAAGAATGTTTAGACGGTGGGGGAGCGACACCCGAACAGCTTCAAGAAGCTCTTTGGGCATCCGACTTAGCTCTGAGAGCTACTAAGGAGGCGGCCTCTAATTTGGGGCACTCTATGGCAACCCTGGTGGCTATTGAGCGGCACCTATGGCTGATGCAAGCAGAGGTGTCAGAAACTGATATGGCTATTTTTATGGAAGCTCCAATTACGATCTCAGGGCTATTCGGCAACGCCATCAATTCCATCCTTTGATAGGGTGAAAAAGCGCTCTAGCTCCCTCAGGGGCTTTCTTCCCCCACGATCCAAAAGTCGGGGGGCTGCTAAAGAACAGCCCCAGCTGTCAACCAGCTTCTCAAACTGTGCGGTACAAAAGGAGAGCGTCACTTCTCAGACCCCCCCTCAAAAAAAAATGGGCCTGGAGAGCACGCTCTCAGCCTGAGCCTTCCTTGAAATTACCCATGAGGACAATAGGAATTTCAAGGAAGGCGAAGGATAAAAGGAAGTCCTGATGTGTTGTCAGGACACAAAATACAGTTTTGTGCACGCCAGCCTCACTTAAAAGATGTTACACGCACCGTAATAAGCCAGAACAGGCTATGGCTATGGAACAGGAAATACTGGCTCTATTTAAAAAAGGTGCAATAGTGTTCTCCCACTCAACAGAGAGTCAGGGTTTTACAGCCAGTATTTCAAAAAAAGGATGGGGGACTGCGTCTGTCAGGGCCCCGAGGTTCAGGATGCTAACCATCAAAAAGGTGGTGTCACAAATTTAGTCAGAGGACTAGTTTGTCACAATAGACCTGAAAGACGCATACTACCCTATATCCATCCTTTCCCAACACAGGAAGTACCTGAGGTTCGCTTTCGAGGGCGAAAATTTCCAGTTTCGGGTTCTTCTATTTGGCCTAGCTCTGTCACCTCAAATCTTCTCCAAAATAGTAGAAGCAGCACTAGCTCCACTTCGTATGCAGGGTATACGTATCCTAAACTACATAGACGATTGGCTGATTCTAGCTCTGACTCATAATATGGCAGTCCGACATCGAGATGTCATTCTCACCCATATCAGAAGGTTGGAGTTTCGGTTGAACATCGCAAAAAGTGTTTGTTCCAGCCAGGACGATGATTTTTTAGGTGTGCTATGGGACTATGCTTGATGCGAGGACATTTGTCCCCGCCACAAATTGCTTCAATTCAATCAGCCATACACAGAGTCAAACTAGGCCAGTTCATCACTGTAAAACTCTTTCAGAGGTTGTTGGGCCTCATGGTAGTAGCAGCCAGCGTGATTCCATTTGGTCTAGTGTACATGAGACCCCAACAGTAGTGGCTTAAATCCAGGGGGTTTTTCCTCAAGGGGAATCCTGGGACTGGATGCCATGGTGCAGATGTGGCCGAGGCTACGTCTGTATACTTTTTGCCTGGTCGCACTTCTCCAGGAGTCCTGGAGAGGGTCCATCTAGACAGAGTTCAGTTACTGCTGGTAGCCCCATTTTGGCCTACAAGAATTTTGTTTTCAGACCTCATAGCCCTGCTGGCGGGTCTCCCATGGGAGATCCGCATCAGAAAGCATCTTCTGTCTCAGGCGGGAGGGATGATACTTCAACCTCGCCTGACTTATGGAAACTATGGGTGTGGCCTCTGAGGGGGCCCACCTCATAGAATATGGATTGTCAACCGAGGTTGCTCAGACCATTCTAAGCCCCAGGGCTCCCTCCACACAGAAGCTTTTTGGCCTCAAATGGGCTCTCTATTTGGCTTGGTGCAGAGAACACCAGCTGAACCCAGTCAGCGGTCAGGTAGTCTCAGTGCTGGAATTTCTCCAAGATCGCTTGTCTGCTGGGTTAGCTGCATCCACTCTGAGAGTGTATGTGTCAGCCATAGCGGCCAACCGTCTTCCCCTAGATGATTAGTCACTAGTGCAGGATCTGCTAATTCATCGCTTCCTATGTTGAGCCATAAGGCTAAGGCCTGTCAGCACAAACAGTGTACCTACATGGTACTTAACATTGGTACTCTAGGGCATCTCTGTTCCCCTATTTGAGCCACTAAAGGAGGCGTCAGATACATTTCTTACACTGAAAACAGCTTTTTTTGTTAGCTATTTCTTCCCTGAAAAGGGTTGGTGACCTCCAGGCTCTGTCGGTTGCACCTTCATTTCTAGAGTTTGCTCCGGGCATGTCTTAAGCTTTTCTTTACCCCAGACCGGGGTATGTGCCGAAGGTTTTTACTCATTTGGCGAAACCTGCTGTGCTGCAGGCCTTTAATCCGCCCCCGTTTCAGTCGTCAGACCAAGAGAAATTGAATCTACTCTGCCCAGTTAGGGTTCTGGATACATACGTTAACACTGTTATTAATTAGAGAAAGAGTGAGCAGTTACTGGTTTGCTTCGAACTCTCAAAGAGGGGAAGTCCGGCGAATAGACAGACCATAAGAAATTGGATAGTTGAGACTATCTCAATTACTTATCTGGCTGCTGGACATACTGCACCTAAATTTGTTAGGGCCCACTTCACAAGAGCTGTAGGGTCCTCCAAAGCTTCTATTTCAGGCTCTGCCCTTTCTGACATTTATTTGGCAGCAGGATGGTCGACACCACATACAATTGCGCATCACTATCAACTTGATGTAGACCCCTCCCCAGGGTCCTCTGTTCTACATGCGTAGTGTGCGTTCACAGTGAGCAACGAGTTTGGCCTAGTGGGTATTGCGTCCCCCTAGCGCTCTAGTTAGACGCAATGTTGAAGTTCCCTAGATGGGAAATGTCTCAGGATACATATGTGACCATAGTTCCTCGAGAGGGAACGAGACACTGCATCTTCCGCCATACTCTCTTCTGCCTGTTACTTATTTCAAGCAAATTTGAAGTTAACACTGAATGCTCAGTGCAGGCTTTTATACTCTCTGGTCTGACGTCACCGCTTTATTACATTAGATTAATTTCACATGTGCTTCAAGACGCGTATAAAAGAGGTGTTCTCCAAGCGTTCTGGTTAGATGCAGTGTCTCGCTCCCTCTCCGGGAACTATGGTTGCACACGTAACTCGAGACATTCTCTTGAAGACTTACATTCAGTGGAAGCTCTTGAGCTGTAATGTTCTCTATCTGCTCAAGAAGATTTTTTAGACATCCTCCAGAGCTCTGACTCTGAAATTACAATTCAGCTTTATACAGTACAGAAATCATGACCTCAATCATGTTTCACAATATTAATAACAAACAAAAGCACAAAACCATCAGAAATAAACAGAAAAGCAAAAGTTACAACATGCAAACTTACAACACACATATCAACACACAGCTCTCTAAACTATTAGGCGTATATTTCAGACACTCAACTTACAGAACATCCTTCCTGCAGGGTGATATTTATAACTGCAATAAGAGAAAATCACAGTGAACACAACAATAACACAACTCACATGAAAAAGATGTTCTAATAATGTCTGCCATGATCTGCAACTGTACATCTCAGATCCTCTTTAATCCTTCATCTTTGTCCAGAGACACAAACACACTCACACACCTGTTCAGTTCTACACACTCAGTCCAAACACACTCAACAGAGGAATCATCAGACTACATTACCAGCTGAGCTCGTCTGTGGTGTGACTGTTGTACTGGTGCTGCTAATGTTGGACACAACTGGAAAACAGTCAACAATCAGACTGAGCATACAAAGAAAACATGAACGTATTAGCAGCAATTTATATTATCTGACGATTCAAGATGGTGGAAGAGGTGTCGCGCATGAGCGGGTGTGGTGGATGGCAGAGGGGTGTCGCAGACAAACGTGAAGAGGGTTGGGAAGTCGCAGAAAAAAGTGAAAGTGAACAACAGAAGTGGGTGGAGGGCTGTTGAGGAGGATCGGTAAAATAAGGTGCTGGATCAGATTTCAGAGGTGCCCAATCCAGCGTGTTCTGGCACAAACTAAGCCCTGTATATACTACTGATCAGTGTTGTGACGACACAAAAGTCACATCTACCTGACCATAGGTACCAGACCAAAGTATACTAGACCATATTCATATTCAATTAATCAAAACTCTGTTCTTCATACATAAAGCATAAAGGGATAGTTCAAACAAAAACCTAACATTTCTTCACTATTTATTATGGCTTTCCTTTTTCTAAATTTGTTTTTAAAATTAACAAACTATTCAGAAAAAAGAAACTCCAACAGCTTGAGTAAATAGTGGCAGAATTTTGGCTGAACTAACCCTTTATTAAAGACAAATACATTGAGGCATAAATATCATGATTGTGTAAAAGCGGCTGATAAATATAGTTACCTGCACAGTAGGCTGATGGGCATGTAGTTGGACTAAGTAGCTTATAGACATAATAATTTCCTGGACAGGCTTTGACTTTAATGGGAAAGACCCCATACGTGCAGCAATCATTACCATCATTACCACAGGCATCTCTAGAGACGACTCCATCCTTTACTGTTGGGTGTCCACCACGAATCCATAGTGGGTAATCAGTGCCACAACTACACTTAGCAACACATGTGTCTGGGATCTGAGCACTCAGACCATTAATGAAGAGCCGATACCAGCCGCTCCAGGAGACTGACCGGTCACACATGGAGACTGGCTTTGATGGCTGACTGCTGTTGGCTCTCCAAGTATTGTCCAGAACAGTGTAGTTGAAGCAGGGATCTGCAGAAAGAAAAACCGAGAAGAAAATATGTTTATGACATTTATAAATATTAATTAAATGCATTTCATCAACACGCTATAAATGAAACAGTATTTCCCTATTGTAGTCTGTATTATATAAACATGAGTTACAAACATCGGTTTTGACAGTGAAGCAAGTGTAGCAGAAAGCCTCCATGACCCAGCTACAGTTTCTGGAGGAATTGATGAACTCACAGAGCTGGGTGCACCTCTGAAATCAGTATCTACTGCACTCAGACATGGCACCGAACGAATATATGCTGTTTTTCAGCCTTCCTAAAGCACATGAAGCACAGCTATTATCTTAAAAAAATACATGTTAGCCATTTAGCCATGATGCTAGAGTCACCGAGCAGACAGAAGTTCTGCCTATGACGCGAATCTGTGTCTATTGTGAAGCGAATTTGATGCGCGAAAGCAGTTAGTAAACGCAAAATGTTCACTCGACTATTTACATGTGAATATCATGATTTATTCATGTGCCGCGTCTGGTGTGAACTCTCATAAGTCTTTCCATGTTTGATCCTTGCCTTGATTTACTGTTTATATTGATTTTTTGACCACTCGCCTGTGAATTTTACTCCTTTTTTGGATTACCCCATGATACTGTTTGTAGCTGTTTGACTGTTGCCTGCCTGACCATTCCATGTAAAACTGCACGTGGATCCCTAACTTTGTTGTCCAGCAACCTTCAGTTACAATCTTATGCATTTTCAGCCAATTTGTGTCAAGTTCTGCCAATATGGTCCTACTTAGGATCTGATACCTTTCATAAGGGCTTCAGTGTTAAATCACACATTGATTTGAGAGGCTGAACTCTACATTAAAACCATCATTTGGTTGTAGTATGGTTAAATTAAAAATAAAACAAAATTAAAAACAAAACAAAGAACTCTGATTAATGCTGATTTAAAGTAAATATACCTGTCTGACACGTATTACCAGTATAGACAGAGTTTAGAAAGAGTTTTAAACTAAAACAACAGACGGTGTTATATTACCAGGTGAGATGATTTCTGGTATGACTGTAACCACACTGCCAACATCTGAAAGTTTAGATTAAAAATGATTAATGAACAGAGACAGAGATGTGATGCATGTATTGAAAGCTCATGTGAATATAATTACCTGTACAGTAGGCTGAGAAGGCTGATATTGGCTCAACAAGCTCATAGACGTAATAATTCCCTGGACAGGCTTTGACTCGAATGGGAAACAGGTTAATACAGCAGTAATTGTACCAGTGAATGCAGACATCTCGAGCGACGACTCCATCCCCGACTGTTGGGTGTCCACCACGAATCCACAGTGTCATATCAGTAGTACAACCATGAATTGCAACACACATTTCAGGGATGTGGGCACTCGCTCCGTTAATGAAGAAACGATACCAGCCGCTCCAGGAGACAAAGTTGTCATATTTTCTATTTTTTACCTCAGAATATGAATTACCGTAGGCTCTCCATGGTTGGTCCAGCACAGTGTAGTTGTTGCAGGGGTCAGACAGATTAGCTGTTAGAAGTATTAGAATATTGGTTATATTGGTCACAATGGTTATCATAAACTCATCTGTAGACGTTTAAAAAAGTCTGATTCAAAGTGTTTCAATTCACAACAAAACTATATTTAGTGTTGAAAAATTATTGTAATACATTTGGATGGCTGTCTAACATTCGAGAAGGAGGAGGCAAAGATCCAACCAGCATTTCAGACATTTATTAATCAAAGGAAAAATAACCAAATATGTTTTATGACAAAAAAAGACTTGTTCTCGGCCAATGTGGCTTGGATACATTCCCTTTAAGAAGGGGCAACAAAATTGTTTCTGCATCTGTTAGACTGTTGTCTGCAATTTAAACCATTTAATTCAATCAGATAGCTAGCAGCAAAATCACATGAGCAGTGGAGCGAGGAAAAGGAGCAGGAGCATAACCAACACATAACATGGAATTCTACATAATTTATTGCTTACAGTACCAACTGCTGTCTAATTTAAAGGTGCAATAAGCAATTCAAAAATGAGCTGGACAGACCAGAGAAGACTATAAATAGAGAGAGGGCAATCTGCAGAAAGTTTGTAGAAACTTTGATGAAGATGAGGCGATGCACAAGAGAAAAGCTCTGAGGCATATCACTGGAAAATTATGATCAGGCAAGAGCTTTAAGACCCGCATTAATGAAGACCTAAGGCAAGGCAGGGCAAGGCAAGTGTATTTATATAGTACATTTCATACACAGTGGCAATTCAAAGTGCTTTACATAAACATGAATAAAAGAGACAAGTATAAGAAAGTAAAAACAAACAATAAAAATGATTAAAAACAGATGAAAATGTGTTAAAACAGGTTATAAAAGTATGAAAAAGAAAAGAAAGACATAATAGCGTGATCTGTGGGATGTAGCACAGTGCTCATTTAGATAGAGCTGTAGCGAGAAAACGATTCATTTATAGTAAGCTTGGATCACTCTGATTGGATTATTACTGATTACAGATGAGAAGCCAGTCGTGCTCAAGCATATGACATGCTCCTCTCGAAATTAGTTTGTTAAACTTCACTTTTCTAAAAATGAAGAAACAAATAAAATACATTAAGGGTGCTTTCACACCTGTGAATCGATTCAGTTGTTCCGAAACAGAGATTACAATTGTTACATTGTTGCTCTTTGCTCTTGGAGCGGTTCGCTTTCACACTGCAAAGTTTCTAATCGGTCCAAAAGAGCTAAAACAAGTCACGTGCGGGGAAACTCTCCTTACATTGGTCAGAGTGTCAGGGTTTATTTTGCAGCGTCCCGTTAAGCTGTCAGGAGAGGTGGTGGTTTGGTGGTGATTGACAGGGTGCGCGTGACGTGTCTGAGGAGAGACGCGGTGGGGAGGGGTGAGAAGGGTGCGCGACGATGCCTATTTGAGGACTGGGAGGGAGACGCGAGATTACCGGGAGATCATCACTCGTTTGCGGGCATCCGGAGACTCGCGAAACTTCCCGCCCTACTCATAATTCTCTCTTCATATAGCCGTAAGCCTATTACATATGCATAAAACACTGTGATATAACCGCGCTCGGATCGGATCGCTTTCTCACTGCAATCGAACCGCTCCAGGGTTCGTTTCAATCGAGCCGAGACCACCTCATTCAAGCGATCTCGGAGCGATTACTTTGGCGCGGAACAGAGTGCGATTGCCCTGTTCACATATGCCAATCGAACCGCGCTAACTGGGCAAACGAGACACGTTCCGAAACAAAAGTGTAGGTGTGAAAGCACCCTAAGACTCTTAACAGGGTGCCCAAACTCTGTCCTTGACACTCGGTGTCCTGCAGAGTTTAGCTTCAACTTGCCTCAACACTCCCGCCAGGGGTGCGTTTCTGAAAACCATCGTTAGCTAATTAAGATTGCAAGTTCCGTCGTTACAAACATAGTGTGTTGATTTTAGTGTTTCCAAAATTCAATGTTCCAACAAACATTCGCAAACTGCATCGCAACTTGTAGGCTTGTAACTACACCAGTAGAGCTGTAGTTAGAGGCACAGTTCATGGCTGTGTTCTATTCCGTTACCTCCCCTATGCTGTATTCATTCAGAACATTCTAACATTTAAACTTGGAATGATTTAAAAAGACAGCATTTAAGTCATCTCTCTTAGGTGTAATTTGCTTTCAAAGTATTTTCACAGTTCAGTTTTAGTGATCTTCATATTGACATTGACAATTTATATGATTTATTTATGAGAGTAGAATATGTGTTAGCTAAGTGAATTTTATATGGAATAGGCTATTCTCAATATAGCCGTCTGTTTATCACTGAATGTATCAGGAATATCAAAACAAAACCAACTTAGCTCCGCTCCTTTAGCGCCCCTCACACAGCTTGATCCACGCTGGCATTTGGCCTCTTGGGTTTTAGGTTTTGAAAAGGTTTTGAAAAGGGAAAAAATTCCAACACCCTGTCCAAACTTTTAGGATACCTGGTATAAGATTTGCACAATCCATATGCAACATATAGGTTTTTGGGTGTGGCTTAGCGAAGGGTCAATTCAGACAAAGGTTTGAGCACTGGAGTTCATGATAATGTCTGCAATGATCTGCAACTGTACATCTGAAACTATAATCTTTCATCTTTACAGACACAAACACACTTACAAACCATTACAGTTCTACAGATTCACACACTCAGGCTACATTACCTGGTATATTTTTGCGGGTGATGTTGGAAACAACTGGAAAACAATCGTAAACCAACAATCAGATGAATAATACTGAACATACTATGGGTCCAATAAAATATTTACCAGTACTTTGTGAACTGACAAAGTAACTGTCTTTTAAAACATATACTGCTTGAGGTAAAAAAAAAAAAAATCTAAAGAATATGAAGACTTAATATTTTGAGTTTGTTCAGTGCATTGTCATTTAGCATAAATTTCTATGTAATCGTGCTTAGTGGTGCAAATCGTTTATTTTTAAATAAATTGATCCTGGCATGGCTCACACTAAAATCTAAATTCACTCACTATTTACTCTGCCTCAAGTGGTTACAAACTTTTATACGATTTTTGTTCCTGCCAAACTCCAAAGAAGATATTTAGAAAAATGTTAAAATCTGTAACCAAAGACATCCACAGAAGGAAAAGCTAATATTATGGAAGTCAATAGTTACAGGTTTCCAACATTTGTCAGAAGAAATTATTTTGTGTTAGAAAGAAAAAAAAAAGAAACTCAAACAGGTTGAGTAAATGATGACAGCATTTTCACTTTAGGTACAGATAAATACATTGAGGCATAAATATCATGCATGTGTAAAAACAGCTTATAAAGGACTTACAGCTGATGTCAGAATTATTAACCCACTATATGTTTGTATATATTTTTTAATTTTTCTGATTTTTTATCTTTGCCATGATGACAGAACAAAATATTTGACTAGATGTTCTTCAAGATACTAGTATTTAGCTTAAAGTAACATTTATAGGCTTAACTAGGTTAACTAGGCTAACGTTAGGGTAATTAGGCAAATGATTGTATAATGATGGTTTGTTCTGTAGACTATCCAAAACAAATATTGCTTGAGGGGGCTAATAATATTGACCCTAAATGGCTTTAAAACAATTAAAAACTGCTTTTATTCTGACTGAAATAAAACAACTAAGACTGTCTCCAGGAGAAAAAAATATTATAGGAAATACTGTGAAAAATTCCTGAATCTGTTAAACATAATTTTGGAAATATTAGAAAAAGAAGGCAAAAAGTCACTGTTTGGCTAATAATTTTGACTTTAAGTGTATGTGGTGTTTGACTGATTATTGTTGATGTCATTTGACTAACCTTAGTATTATTATTGATATTATATTATGACTATGAATGCTTAGTACTTTTTTAATACTACCTTGTCATGGCTGTTTATGCACAATCCTTTTTTCCTTTCATGTTTCCCTTTCATGTTCTCTTGCTGTTTATTTGTTGTGTGTTTACCATGTACTGTACAGTATGTTTTTGCACTCTTAATAAAAGAGAAGAACGAAACAGTTGATAAATAATGTATAGTTACCTGCACAGTAGGCTGATGGGCATGCAGGTGGACTAAGTAGCTTATAGACATAATAATTTTCTGGACAGGCTTTGACTTTAATGGGAAAGATCCCATACGTGCAGCAATCCACACCATCGTTACCGCAGACATCTCGAGTGACGACTCCATCCTCTACTGTTGGGTGTCCACCACGAATCCACAGTGGGATATCAGTGCCACAACTGAACTTCTGAACACATGTGTCTGGAATCTGAGCATTCAGACCATTAATGAAGAGCCGATACCAGCCGCTCCAGGAGACTGACTGGTCACACATGGAGACTGGCTTTGATGACTGACTGCTGTTGGCTCTCCATGTGTTGTCCAGAAAAGTGTAGTTGTAGCAGGGGTCTGCAGAAAAAAAAACCGAGAAGACCAGTATGAAATCACAACTTTAATATAAATGTTCATTAATCTTTGAAGCTAATCAAAAGGCTCATGAAACAGAATTTCTCTAATTTATGCTGCACTATATAAACATGACCTCATCTGATCTGACAGTGAAGCAACTGTGACAGATGTAAAGAGACACATTTGGGGTTCATGACAGCCAACCACACCCGAGATCAAAACAATAATAATAATAATAATAATAAATATTTAAAATAGAGCCTATAAAGTTACTTTCATCAAGGTGGCATTTAATAAATGTTAAGAAAATTGTTAAATATTTCATACAATTTTAAATAACTACTTTCTTATTCTATGTAGTTTTAAATTAAATTATTACTCCAGTCATTATTGCTATATTATTATTACCATAATAATAGTAACAGTATTAATAATAATTATTATTTCTTAGAGTGATTTCTGAAGAATCATGTTACTCTAAAGACTGAAGTAATGAAGCTAAAATTTAATCTTTAAAATCACTGGAATGAATGAATAAATGAAATTATAATCGACTTTTATACAGTTATTATATAGTACAATAACATTTCACAATTTTTCAATGTGTACTGTATGTTTGATGAAATAAATGCAGCCTTGGTGAGCAGGAGAAGCTTATTTTAACACATTTAAAAATTCCACTGACCCCAAACGTTTGACCGGTAGTGTGATAAATGATTTAAGACCTACAACACCATATTTCAGTGAATTTAGGAGATTTTAGGACCCCACACATACCCTGCTAAATGTAACAAACAAGTGTATTTTAATACTTGGTGATTTGTAAATCTGTTGTGCGAAAGAGCCCGTCTGGTACCATCCATGAGTGCTTCAGTGTTAAATCACATATTAATTTGAGGTGCTAAACTGTGCATTAAAATAACCATTCTTTTTCTTTTCAGCTTTAGTCACTTTACTAATCTGGGGTTGCCACAGCGGAATGAACTGCCAACTTATCCAGCATATGTTTTATACAGCGGATGCCCTTTCAGCTGCAACCCATCTCTGGGAAACAAACATACACACTCATTTACACACATACACTATTTACAATTTAACGTACCCAATTCATATAGGGGAGAGCGGGGTACAAAGTAGCGGTTTTGGTCAAATAAATAATAACAAAGTGATGGGGTAGACAAATCTTTTTTTTTTTTTTTTAAAAAGCAACACACAAGTCTCTCCTACAAATGAGCACTGGAGTTATGATCGCTGGACCTATGGTTTTTGTGCAGTATTGCCAAAAATACCAGGAGTAAAAATGTTACTGTTCACCCCACCTGCGGGGCAAGTTGTAACAGACAGGGGGTTAGTTGCAACACAAGCTTACAAAGGCAGATTTCACACAATTAATTTAATTTCAGTTTACTTTAAATAGTAGCTAGATTTCAGTAATTGGCTTATTTCTTTTTTATTCTACATAGCACAGTGTGTTTATTTAAATGGTTATTGGTTAAACACATTTAAATCTATTTGCATTATTATTGAAAATTATTTATTTATTATTATAGAATGTATTTATTTGCATTATTAGCAATTATATAAATTTTTTTTTTCTTGTAAAAAACATTTTTATTAAAAAAAGTTCCCAACGTTAAACTCAAAATTCATTAATTACTTTGATAGTTTGATTGGTGTCCAACAGTTTGCGGCTTAATTCTAATACCCTGTTACAACCAACCCCGTTGTGCCATGTTTTCCTCAAAACTGGCTGGCAGTCACTGTGTGTGTTTTACATCTTTTAGCCTAGAAGACAGTAATCACAACAATATAAGATTTTACATATATATACTTTCACAGATTTTTTTTTTTTTAAATATTGACTACAATAAAAAAATACTTTTATGCTGCAAAAATGGTTTCTCCTGTGTTTCTCATCCAAATTTTGCTGAACTTTTGCAATAATTAGCAGGAAGACATATGCCGACATTGTGGTGAAAACCATGGAAGCATGCCATGGTTAACCCTGAACAAATACCTAAAAATTCTGTGTTACATTTAACCCTGGATTACTTTGTGCCCCACGCTCCCCTACCGCATGGACTTGTGGGGGAAACCAGAGCACCCGGAGGAAACCCACTCAAAAACGAAGAGAACATGCAAACTCCACATAGAAATGTCAGCTGACCACGCCGAGACTCGACCCAGCAACCTTCTTGCTGTGAGATGGTCGTGCTACCCACTTCACCACCATGCAGCTCCCCTTTATGATTAAATGAGCAAAGCTAAAAACAAACCATTGAACCAAGGAGTGATAGATTTAAAAGAAAATAAGATTTATCTTCAGCTGTTTAAAAAAATGACCAAAGGCTCAATTTATTTTACTACAGTCAAGGATGATGGTTTACACTGGTATGATGGAGATTAAAAGTAAATATAACTGTCTGACACAAGCACATATTAATGGTACAGATATGTACATACTTTAGAAAGAACAAAAACAACAGACTGTGTTATATTACCAGGTGAGATGATTTCTGGCATGACTGTGATCACACTGGTAACATCTGAAAGTTTAGATTGCAAATAATGAATCAACAGAGATGTGTATTGTGATAAATGTATTGAAAGAGTTGATGTGAATATAATTACCTGTACAGTATCCTGAACAGAAGATTGGCGTTTGAACAAGCTCATAGACGTAATAATTCCCTGGACAGGCTTTGACTTGAATGGGAAACACGGAATTGCAGCAGTAACTCAGCCAGTGAATGCAGACATCTCGAGTGACGACTCCATCCTGTACTGTTGGGTGTCCACCCCTAATCCACGCTGTCATATCAGTAGAACAACGGTATTTTACCACACACGTTTCTGTGATGTGGGCACTCGCACCATTAATGAAGAAACGATACCAGCCGCTCCGTGAGACTGAGGTGTCACATTTTCTATTTGATAACGGAGAATAATAACTACTGATGCCTCTCCATGGTTCGTCCAGCATAGTGTAGTTGTTGCAGGGGTCAGACAGATTAGCTGTTATGCAGAGGTTTTAAAAGAAATGTTAGAATATTTATGAAAATATTATACAAACATTAAAAAAGGCCAATTTAAAGATATTATAATTTTTTATAACTATAGGAGGATGAGGCCATAAACCAACAATCAAATAAACAAAAAATAAACTACTTAAACTTTTTTGTTGTCGGGTAATGTTGTTTGGCTACTTTCCCACTGAGAGTAGGCAAAAAATGTATCTGGATCTGTTAGATCTTCATCTGCAGTTTTTTTTTTTTTTTTAAAGATTCTCCAATCAGAAAGCAAGCTGCAAAATTTCATGACCAATTTGGATCAATTGCCTAGACACAATACTTGTGCTAGATGACGAGTACGTCACTGCCAAGGACTGTTGAAACATTCCGGAATGGTTCAAACTTTGTATCCTGAAGGTTGTGCTGTGTATCAGGATGATAATGCACCAATACACACAGCAAGACTGGCGACAGAGTGGTTTGATGAACATGAAAGTAAAGCTAAACATCCCCTATGGCCTGCACAATCACCAGACCTAAACATTCTTGAGTTATGGTAACGAATAACCTTAACTTTTCCAAATTTGATTGTAATGAAATTATGTGCACCTTTTGCTGCTTTGAAAAAACAATTGTTGTGAAAAGTGCATTACAAATAAAGTTGAATTGTAATGAATCTGTGAGAATGTGTTGTCTTTTTGTCTATTTTTAACCGCAGAATATCAATTGCTGATGCCTCTCCTTGGTTTGTCCTGCACAGAATCAACAAATATTTCAGGTGCTTAATCAGGGTTTCTGCAGATCTCATAATGTCAAATTTAATACTTTTTAAGACTTTATAAGACCATTAAGCATTAAATTTAAGACCTGTATCGCAATATCAAAAACACGCGAGAGAAACCGCAAAATCACAAAATTAGTGGTAAAATAAATGTATTTAAATTGAACAATATTGAAGACAGGTTAGATGCACCATTGAGCTAAAGAAAAAACAAACAAACAAACATCTTAATGCTGATTTATACTTTCACCTAGTGCCACATCGCACACCTCGCGAAACAGAGAAGGCTTTTACACTTGACGTGTTCACTATTGAGATATTCTTTTAAACGACAGGGGGTTAGTCAAAAGAAACAGACAGTAAAATCAGACAAATAAAAAGAGAATCCTTAATATCATTAAAGATTTTTTTGGGGGCCTCTTTTTTTGTTTTAACAAACATATCCCTCAGGTTTTTTCAAACTTTTACAAAAACTTCCCTCCTTTCCCATGGCTGTTGCAATTTCTAGTCCATAATTAGTGGTCATCTGGTTCTCCCTATGATCATGCATGGACGGATCATAAAGATGTCTGTACAGACAGACGCACCTGTTTCAGACAAAACCTCTTCAAACTGTTTCATAATCAACTCAAATCAAATGCGGTGCCCTGCGAACTGTTCACCCGAGTCTCAAAACATTCCATTAGCTCCACTATGGCGTTATTTCACTGACAAATGTCGTGAGCGCAGTATTACAAGTCAAGAGGGCATTCATGTAATACGAGCGAGCGAATTTCTTTGCTCGCGCACCGATTGCCTCTGTTTGTGAACAAAACTTCTTGCGAGCTCTCAAATATAATATGCTGCTCACACACAAATTCTTTCACTCTGAAAAATGCACTGCTCACGCACAAATTTTCTTCTTTGCACTCAGTACACTGTTCCCTCTTCCTTGCATGCTTTTTTTATATGATTTATATTAGTACACTATTTCTTACCAATAACCAAAATACTAAAATAGACTTACATATTACATTTTTAATCTAATAAAACATCACATTTTTGGCTGTATGTTATATGATGAGATATTTCCAGTTTCAAACACTACAAAGAATAGTTTACTTTTAAAAACATTCATTAAACATCCAAAATGTGCATCATACTAATCAAATAAAATACATTTCAATATACTGTAACTAATGCAAGCAGAAATGTAACTTAAAGAAAATAGGGGAAACTTGATAAGGTATTATAGCCTACTGTACTATTCCCTCTTCAAATAAATCTCACGATCAATCCCATTTTATCATGGCAACTAAAACAAAGTGAACTAGTCTCTGGGTATATTATTCTACAATTCACCACACTTTACTGTAGTAAAACTAAACTGTATTTCATTTTATCAGTTCAATATTCTTGAAGCATCTTTGGAGAGCAAAAGCACAAAAGGAGGAGGAAACACAAGACACAAAAATTGTGAGTCTGCATCGTCTGACGGGGTGAGCAGCCAGTGTTTTGAGAACTCGCGTGCAGTTTTATCCACGAACTGAGGAAACCGGCACGTGAGCAAAGAGATTCGCTCTCTCGTATTACATGAATGCACTTCCGACTTGTTATACTGCACTTACGACATTTGTCAGTGAAATATTGCCATACTCCATCAGTTGAAATCATGTGGCACGCAACCACAGCGAACCTCCGCAAATACATCGATGACATCAAATTCGCTGCACGCACTGAGTCAGTAACAGAAAGCTGATTGGCTATTGCAAGTTGACCTCACTTGTAGTTGTCATACCCCAAATTACAATTGGACTAGTGAAATAAAGTAACTACAACACCCCGAAAAAACTGGCAACAACAACAAAAAAGAATTTAAATGAGCAGTAGATTTAGTGTTACATGGACATCGGAAAAATAAGACCTGTGCAAAAATATTTAAGACCTAAAACAGCAAATTTAAGACTTTGTAAGACCTTAAATTTTGATTTTTAAATTTGACACTTTTTCAGACCCCGCGGAAACCCTGTTAATACTCAACGAAAAAATAACCAAATAAACTTGATGTCGGCCAATGTTGCTTGGATACATTCCCATGAAGAAGGGGCAACAAAATTGTATTTTTAAAAGTTGAATTGTTGTCTACATTTTTAACCCATTTTACTTGCAGCAAAATTACATGACCAGTAAAGTGAGGAAAAGGAGCAGGAACATACCCTACACATAACATGGAATCTACATCTGCTGTCTAATTTAAAGGTGCAATATGGGGCACAATCTTAGCAGTGGTTCAAAAGATATCTGAAGTTATATAACTATCATTTTGATTATGTCTATTTCTGAGGGAACAAGACCATTGTACCAATCACACTGAGACATTCAAATGATATCAAACATGCAAAAAGTCACATGCAATTATACAGGACATTTATGCTTTGAAATGACCATTCAGTGTGAGTTGGGTGAAAAGGAGTGTTGGTCAAGGGAAGGGAGTGTGGGAGATGATGGTATTCAATATTCAAATATTTCAATATTCATTGTGTCTGTAATATGGAGGTCCCACATCAGGTGCTCCGAATGTTGCTCCGAAAATGTGTCAATCAGAGTGAAAAGATTAGGAATAATAAGAAATTATGATTAACACATTGATGAAAACAAGATAAACCAGTTGGACACCTTGCATTTAGTTCAAAATCAAAGTCCTTAAAAACACAAGACAAGAATTGAATACACTACCAGCTGTGGTCATCACTGGTGCAACCATTACAGAGACCAAGATAAGTTGTGACACATCTGAAAAAAAAAAAAAGTTTTTATTATTCCTTTTTTTTTTTTTTTGACTCATGCAAAAAAATTATTCTTTACCACACAAAGTATGATTTGTGAGCCATATTTCAAGTCTTCAGAAGTTAAACTGAAGTAGATTCAGGACTAAAATATTTTCAGACAAAGCTCTAAATAAAACAATGATAAAAGACATAAAACGAAACAGTTATGCTGTGTGGAAAACTTACACTATGGGGATTTCATCAGAAAGCCAATAATCTAAAGAGTAATATAACAGGCCAATGAAATGCCGATGAATTGGCAGCGCCCAGTGCACGCAGCTGCCAGCAATCACAATTAGCTGTGTATAAAGCTGCCAGATAGGTGTTGCTCAGCACATTTTCTAGCTGCAGAAGCCGAACTACAGCTGTCAGCTAAGGTGCAACCACTGTGGCAAAGGAACATAGCATTTTTGTTCTCTATGGTTCTTAGCGTTCCACAGCATATGGACTCGCCAATGGGGATTGCGTATAGCAGGCACCGAACCCCGGGCTGAGTGAATGGGCATGCCAAACAACGTAATGGGCCAGGCACCTGACTTCTCTGCTGAGTCAGGTGCTGGGGGTCTCGGAGGAGTTCAGTAGGGTTTGCCAAATGGGGAACTCAACTGAGTAAGAAAGGTGCACATATCTCCATCTTAGAGAGAAAGACGCAGCAAGCGTGTTTTAACACCAAATCAATTTCCTCATTCACCATAGTTATCCAGCACATGTTAAGGAAATTGGCTCCACTCTATGATTTTAAAATCTCACAAATGTATTAGGTGCCGCCCAGCCCACAGCCTCCGGGATTTTTCCGGGAGAGAGACCAAAACAGGAGAAGGGTCTGAAATCTTGGAGACTCCCGGGAAAAACGTGAGTGTTGGCAGGTATGGCATGCCCTGAGGCCAGCTGTCTGCCAGAGTGTTTGTGCCGAAGAGGGCCTCGGATAGGGAATAAAACGACTAGCAATGGGTGGAAGGCAAACAGGTCGACCTGGGCTTCTTCAAAGCATGCCCATATCAACTGAACAGACCCGGGGTGGGGACTCCATTCTCCCGGGCGTGGAAGCTGTAGTGTGAGCGTATCAGCTGCATGGTGGAGCTCGCCGAGGATGTGAAGAGGAGCCAGAGAAGGAGATGGCGAGCAAGCTGAGACATGCGACAAGAACGGACACCCCCATGTGGTTGATATATACGCCACCATCACCATGTTGTCTGTTCTGACCATCACGTGTTTCCCCTCTAGCACCAGCAAAAAATAACAAAGAGTGAGATACACCACCAACAGCTCCGGGCAATTGATATGCCAATGCATCTAGATTTTTCTTTTCGCACTCTTTCAGACAGGTCAGCATCAGCTTGTGATCGAGTCCAGCTCCAACCTGAAAAATTAGTTGTTCTGCAAAGGGGCAAACTTGCTCTTTTCCCAGTTGACCCGAAACCCCAACAGGTTGAGGTTTCTTCAGGTATTATAGTGTCAAATTTAAGACTTTTTAAGACATTTGTAAGACCATTAAGTATTAAATTTAAGACCTATTTCGCAATATTAAAAACACACATGGACAAAAAGAAAACAAAAAACAAAAACAAAATTAGTGGTAAAATAAATGTATTTAAATTGAACAGTACTAAATACAGGTTAGATGCATCATTGAACAACAGAAAAAAAAAATCTAAAGGCTGATTTATACTTTCACCTGGCGCCACATCACGCACCTCATGAAACTGATGAGGCTTTTATACTCGACGTGTTCACCATTGAGATATTCTTGTAAATGACAGGGGGCGGTCAAAAGAAACAGACAGTAAAATCAGACGGATAAACAGAGAAGTGGAAAGTTTCCGGAAGTAGGTCATATCATTAATATCATTGAAGATTTTTAACCTAATGATTTTTTAATTATTTTTATAATTTATTATAAAGATTTTTATAACCATTTACTATTTTTTTAATCAGTTTTTTTTTTTTATCTAAATGATGCATCACTTGCTTTTGTCCATATCTCAGACAGTTCTACCTATTAAAGTTAAATATTAATGGCAACAGAACTTGTGTTGCTCTACAATTAATTTTTTTTTTATTACAGCAAGAATAAAAGCAAAAAAGTACACTCACTAAAAATACTGACCTTATTTTTTTTATATTTTATTTTGCCCACTCAACAATTCACACATTACAGTCTGGCTAGATTCTGTCCTCTACTTATAAGCTAAAATGGCAATAATGGTCCAACATTGCAGACCATCATCACCAATAAAGCCTAGAAATTGGGCATCAATATATTGTAAACTGATAGGTTCATATATTCCTTTCCAGATACAGTTGAAGTCAGAATTATTCGCCCCCTGTTTATTTTTTTCCCAATTTATGTTTAATGGAGAGAAGATTTTTTTTTCAACATATTTCTCAACATAATAGTTTTAATAACTCATCTCTAATAACTAATTTATTTTATCTTTGTCATGATGACAGTAAATAATATTTGACTAGATATTTATCAAGACACTTCTTTACAGCTTAAAGTGACATTTAAAAGCTTAACTAGGTTAACTAGGTAAGTAAGGGTAATTAGGCAAGTTACTGTATAACAGTGGTTTGTTCTGTAGATTATTAAAAAAAAAAGCTTAAAGGGGCTAATAATTCTGTCCCTAAAATGGTGTTTAAAAATGTAAAAATTGTTTATTCTAGCCAAAATAAAATAAGGAAGACTTTCTCCAGATGAAAAAAATATAATCAGACATACTGTGAAAATTTCCTTGCTCTGTTAAACATCATTTGGAGAAAAAAAAAAAGATTTGAAGGGGGCCAATAAATCTGACTTACACTATATAATTTTACTGCTTTTAAACTGGACTGTATCTCATGACTTTGTGAGATAATTGTGATGATGATAAGTGATGATTACCTTGCACTGTAACTGCATCACTGTTAAGCTATGTATAAAAAAACTGCTTATACTTACATGTTATAACAGAGATGGTACTCAGTGATTTCTTAAATCCTGAAATATTAAAAACACAAATTATACTGTATTGGATTGTACTGCAAGTTGGAGTATGTAAAACCTACATTAAACATATAAAATCTGTGAAAGTCAGAGTTTTGGGTGATGAAAGACAATCTTACTTTTCTGCAGAGATGGGGCCATTGTCTATTATAACAGTCTGATGTGTTTCATCCACAAAGCAGTACTGCCGATGAATTTCCTTTACAGTACAAAAAATGTATATATAAAAAACAATGAGGACTGTCTCCGAAGCATGACCAAAAATGTTTTCTATTTACTTCACACAGATAAGGAAAATAATCAACTGCATCAGTGAATTGTAATTTTAAGATCTAAAATGACTGAGAATCAAAGATGAAATGAATAAAAGAGATGCAGTTCTTATTAAAGATTAGGTTCATTTTTTTTCCCCCAGAAATTAATATATAAGAATCAACTCATGTAAAGTGAAGCAGTTCAACAAGTTAGATATATTAGATGTTACAACATTAAATATGGTTTCGAGCATTCATTAAGAGTCCTGACCTGGTCAAAGCACAAATGACTCAACTATTACTATTAAAACACACAAACCACCCAATCACACTTGATGACACTCTTTAACATCATCATCAATCTAAAAGCAGAAAGATCTTACCTGATGTGAGCTGAAAAGCAGTGATCTTCACCTAAAACAATTGACTGTCTAAGTGAATATTTGAGTTTTATCGCTCCATCATCCTGAGAGAATTTGATTTTACACTCACGGTTTCCTTCTTTAATTCAAATTCAAATTCAAATGTACATAGTAAACACTTTCCACAGAATCCCTTTGTCTTGTGGAACATGCAAAACTGTTTTCAAAATGCTAAATGAGTTCAGGTAATCAATTCATGCTAAACAACATGAAACTGTTCATTTATACAAAAAATGTGTAAAAATGTCTGACTTCATATTTGAGCACACAGTAGATCAGGAAGATGAAGGTTCCCTGCTGAGAGTTCAAGATAAGGAAGAGGATCTGCACAGCCTTACTGCCATTACTAAAGAAACCCAGAATCCAGAAGCCAAAAACTGATCGAGTGTTTTAAACACTATAACCTTTGGTAAACGAGAACGAGACATTGTGTATGATCCTGATGAAGAGAATCATGTTCAGCTGTAGAAAGATGAAGAAATGATCAGTTTAGAGTTTTGTTGATTTTAACAGGCCATGAGAAAAAAATGTCTGTAACTAAAACTTACTGCTAGTATGACACAAACCAGACCCAGAAAACTCCAGATAAACCCTTCATCTGTTTCAATCCAGCATCTGATTAGAGGAAAGCACAGTATAATAATAATAATTAATACATTCATCATAAACAATTTGACTGTTACATATCATAATCTTGTGTGTGACGTTGTTACGGCCTGCAAACAAATGTATTTTTATCAGACAGTAGAAAACAGCCGCAGGCTTTTAATCAAATGAACGAATAAACAATACCACTCACTGTTCACTGCTGTAACCGTCTGGAGCCACACCTATATGCCATAGCAAACAGCGTCTTCCAGTAGGATGCTTAGAACTTAAAAGATTACAGCATTTACAACCGGCAAATCTTGATGTAAAAATGGATGTCAATAACGTTTTGAGTGGCTTACGGAGTGTTATTTTGTGATGCACAACTCTGAAAGGTGTGTGTTAAAGCCGTTATGCCTCTGTCAGATGCGAGAGTCTGCTGTCAGATATGAAATATAGCGTTAGTGTTCCTCACCTGTGAGCTGTTATACTGTGCTCAGTGTCCTCTTTAATGTACACACACATACTGTACACATCAAACACACAATACATCACTGTATTATGAAGCAAACTATATTACTGGCATGAAACTTAACAGGTATGTAAGACATGCAATTTCCAAAAAAATAAAAGCCTGTGACAGATACTCTGCTGGCTGATTTGCATGTTGATTCTAATCGGAAGCCGTTTATGTTTCATTTAGTGTTTTGTGTTGTGTAGTATTTACCATGGTATGTGCTTTTCTGTCATTTCAAAACGCCACTTTATTTTCCCTTTGTGCCACTCTTTTAGTCAATGTGTCAGTGGGACAGTATAATAGCATATTTATTAACACAAAAATGTAAGATGACTGTAACTAACAAAAAAAAATATTAATATAAACATTATTGTTAAATGCCTTTAGGCCAGCATTACATTTGTTCTCTCAGTGGTGGTATAATAAGCATAAATAATTATTTCTTCTTTATCTTCAGCTTGAAAATGTAGGTTCAATTTAGAATACTCTTAATCTAATTGTTCTGGTTTAAGCTGCATTTCTGCCAGTGCTGTCTGCAAAATTGTATTATTAAAGAGCTCCTATTATGGGTTTTTGAGAATGACCTTCCATGTAGCGTGTAACACAGCTTCAAATGAGGTAAAACATCCAGCTAAGGCTTAAAGTGGACAGTGTTTAAAACTATTGATTCATTTATAAAAGAGTCGACTCCTAGTACTTCAAATGAATCATCTTGATAATGAGTCTTTAGCCGTTTCGGCGTGACGTGGATACAAAACTTAAGCCCCGCCCAGTTAGTGTGCACAGCCCCGCCCACTAGCACAGTAGCAAAGAAAAAGAGGCTAGACACACACTGAGGCAGACGCTGGTTGAATCAACTCACGCTGTGCTCAGCTGGATATTATTGGAAGTGTGAGGGGAAGGTAAGTGTTATTTTCTCTACCCAAAGATGAAACTGTGAAGAGAGAGTGGTTGAGGTTTATTTTAAAAAAAATACCTGTGTTATAGCCCAGCCTGTGCTGCTGTTAGAGTGCTTCTGGAATCTACACGCTTACAACTGGTCATTCGTCAGCTGTTTGTTAAAGAAAGGATCAGAAAAGACTATTGATATAAGGGACTTTGTCAGTACATGGAATAGTGGATCATGGATCAGTTTTTACCTCCATTTCACAAGTGTAAATAAGTGCGATTAAAATGGCTGCCTCCTTGTTTTTTCTAGCTTGCAAGTTCTGTATTTAATTGTGTTTTGTTAATTGTAACCGCTTGTACTGTATCAGGTTAACTCTTTATATTCTAATATCGCGTCTAATGTCCCGTTGAAAACACGACGTATGCCACATTGTTTACAGTTTTAAATGTGTTTGTGAGCTCGTGTTTCCCTGCCATTTGACATTGCTATGGCGGCTGTCAGCTGATCTTGCACATGTGCAGCGGTCAAGTTTCAAAATAGTTCAGCTTTTGCCACTATGTGGATTAATACTGATTGTGTGTCATGGTTAGGAATAGAGCATGGTTTTTCAAAGTCTAAGACAGTGGGCCTTCCTTTTGACACAACTTATCCATTGGCGCCCCCCTCCTCCCAAACACGCACGCACACACAAGACACAGCCAGATGTCAGACTGTTAACTCACTTTTATCATCATTTGCATGAAAGTGCAATTATTTACAGAGTAATAACAAGTATTTTAATATAACGTTTTTAAAACTAGGATGATGGTTCAATATGAATAGAACAGATAGATCCAAGAACTGTCCATCCCAGTCAAAACAGTCGAAGTTTAGCGGATCTCATGCTCTCATTAGCCAAAATATCTTGACAAACCACACTTAAAGGTCGTGGTTCATCAGCTGGTCCTGTCCACGTAAATCCTAAACTCAAATACTGATCATCATATCGTCATCTTTTGGGTTTAAGCCCTGAACTTGAAGGCTTTGAATCGGGGGGTCTCAGAAACCGATCCATTGTATTAGCAGGCATATACCTGTATTGGCGGGCTTGCCAAACAGAAGCGAATTCACAGCTATGGCCTTCTGGGTAAAAAAGGTTTTCTTATTTTTGACGTCAATTTTTTTTAGCTTTGTGTAATTAAAAAGTTTAAATATAATAAAAATACATATAATAATTAAACTTAATAATTATATTTTTATTATATAATATTTTTTCCTGCGCCTCCCCTGACATGCTCTGGCGCCCCCCAGGGGAGGCGCGCCTCACACTTTGAAAACCCCTGGAATAGAGCAATATGCTGGTGTTCAACTGCACACACATACCTGCCAACATCTGTCCCTGAAAATCCAGGACACCAGGGGGTTAGGTTCAGGGTGAGGTGTCTGAATAACACTCAGGGCCGAAGTAAGCCAAACTGGAGCTCTAGGTGAACGGCGATCACTGATCATGAAATTACGGAATTTTTCCAGAATAAATAACAAAATGGGAGGGTGGCTGGAGATGGGTCTGAAATACGGGAGACTCCCGGGTAAAACAGGAGTGTTGGCAGGTATGCTCACACATACACTCTGCACTCTGACTACTTCAATATTGTTGATAAGCCATTTCACTCTCTCGCGCTAAACAATGTCAGTGTCGACCAATTGCAACAGGCTGTCATCGGTCCAATCGGCACAGATTAGCTTCGCGCTCAGGAGGGCTTTGGGAACAAATGAATCACTGGATGATTTATATGGGAGTCCCTGGGATAATTAGGTAAAATAGATGCATATTATAAGACAATGAAAGTGTTTTTTGACCTTACAGGAATATTAGACTGTTGTTGGAGACCTTTAAAACCAAAACATAACCCTATTTGATGTATATCACGGGCTCTTTAAACTAATGGATTTGTGTATGCAGAAAAGAACTGAAAGGTTTTAATCCATTATGCCGTTCCTTCAGGAAAGCACCTATAATTGTTTTGGGCTTAGTCGTGATACCAAATACAAAAATGTATGTTAGGCAAAAAAACAGCTGGTGAATTAAAGACAGTCATGAAATGACCTCCACAGAGTCCAGACCTGAATATTACACAGGCAGTATGAGTTTCATCTGTATAAATAGAGAAATGCATGATAGCCTACATCTACAGTAAATAGCATTATCAATACATTAAAGCAACTTGTTAGGTGTGTGTAAATGAACAATCAAAAGTGGGCAAAAGTATTTAATGAGGATTACAGTTATGTACAGACAGGTGCATAATGATCTTCCTCCACTTCCCACACAGGCTGACAGAGTCCAGTACATTAGAGTTAATGCAGTTGGCAAGGTAGACAAAGGCACACATAGTCTAGTGCAATAGAGTAATGCAAGTTTTATTGTTTTGACTTCATGTTGTCCTGCTTTGTTGGGGGGGTAATGTGTGTTGTGTTTGCAGTAGCAATGTGTTATATTCATAGGAAACATGTTTGTGAATGTACTGACAGTTGCAAGTCTTGGTACCTGCTCTGCACTAAAAATCAAATCATCAGCAGCATCGCAGATCTATATTACTGGTATGACATCACATGTATAATAATGGCATTTCAGCAGTACAAATATTACTCAGTCATGATGCAGTCCTCAGTGTTGTTTGAATCCGGAGCAGAGAGACAAGAAGCACTTCCAGTACTGCTGCCTGATCTGGACAAGAAAGAGATGAGAAGAGCTGAGTAGGCTCAGGAGATCAGTGTAAACACTGAAATAATGAACAATTCTTATGAGCTAGTCTATAATAAAAATGCAAGATACTCAATCAATAACAGAGCTTCTATTTCCAAATGAAGGTGTTTTTCTTCCCATATATTGTGTCTGGACAACATGAAATGGTAATTAATTATAGAGTAAGGTGTAAAAATGTCTGACCTCATTATTGAGCAGACAGTAGATCAGGAAGATGAAGGTTCCCTGCTGAGAGTTCAAGATCAGGAAGACGATCTCCAGCACCTCACTGCTATTAGTGAAGAACCCCAGAATCCAAGGACAACCAAGAACCACAAACTGACCCAGTGTTTTAAACACCATAACCCTGTGGTAAATGAGAGAAAGAACAAGATATTGTGTGTAGTTTAATTCATATGTGTTTTTTGTTAAAAATGAATCACATTCATTACTTGGTTTGTTTCAACTGTGAAATTTCAGCGTTCAGTTTTGTGAGAGCTGAGTTGAGACCGATGCTGATCCTGATGAAGAAAATCATGTTCAGCTGTAGAAAGATAAATGATATTTTAAATTTTAATTCAACAACCCCCTTGCAATTTTCTGTACCAAGAACTTACTGCTATTATGACACAAACAGGACCCAGCAAACTCCAGTTAAACCCTTTATCATATTTAATCCAGCAACTGATGAGAAGAAAACAAAATATTACAGATTCTAATATTGTCAGTAATGTTATTACAGCTCGTTTACAAATAGATTTTTGTTAAAAAGCAGAAAACAGCTCTGAGCTTATGATCAAATATACGAATGAACAACACAACTCACTGTTCACTGCCGTATCCTTCTGGAACCAGCAAAATAGACACGCCCACCACAACCAGAGCAACCACATATCCAATCACACACAAGAATCCACTGCTAAGCACCTCCTTCTTTTTGGAGCTGATCTGTGATAGGTTCTTGACGCAGATGAAGAGCAGCACAGCTTCAATGAACATCCACACAAAGGCGGAGAGGAAGAGGAAGTGCAGAACGCCTGCTATCACCACACACAACACCTGGAGAGCATGAGAGAGGGTTATGATGATTCTCAGTGCGGCTGTGCTGAGCTGTAGAGCTCCTTCATCATTCTCACCTGCTGAGGGCGAATGAGGCTCAGGAACTGTTGCGTGAGCAGCAACAGAAGGTGAGCCGACAGCAGACTGATGCAGATGTTGATTCGAGCCACATTATTGACTCCAGGACTCCACTGACAAAGAGCAAAGGACAACAGAGCCAAACCGAAGAACACCAGACCCACGATCACACACACCAGACCCAGCAGCTCCAGCAGATCGCTCTGAGAAAACATGCAGAGAACATGAGTGCCAGATCTGTGCTGCTCTTCAATGCTCTCTAGAAATGTTCTGGTACCGGTGGTGGACTGCTGCTGGTCTGCATGATGAGAGCGAATGTGGACAGATGAACACAGGAACACACAGTGTGGCTGCTGTTGCTGTTTAACACAGAACAACCATCTACAATCCACTCGCTGATATTCCAGTACACACAGGACAGAGAACCGTTGGGGTCAAACTCCTGCAAGAAGAAGAAGAAACAAGCAGAAAATATGAGCAGAGTGAATATTAGATGTGTTCAGATGTTGATCAGTGCTGATGTTGGACTAAAACACATTTCAGTCTCTCACTCTGATGTGTCTGAAGGTGAAGTTGACTGGTTTGGTGAGTGCAGTGTTGCTGGTTTTGGGAAGAGTAGCTGAGATCACAGTGGACATCATGGTTTTAATGGTGTTTTTTGGTGTGTTGAAGAAGTCGGCCTTCAGTAGATTCTCCATTGTGGTGTAGCTCATGAACGCCACAGCAGCAGATCCTGTGGGACAGAAACAGATGCTTACACGTACGTAAAACTATGGTAAAATCACAAATGTCAAGAATAAATGTGGTTCAGTGGCAGTGATATGATAATACATTAAGAAAACATACACCGAACATTTAACTCACTGTCATTGTTGTTCTTGGCGATGCCAATGAGATCGATGTCCATAGAACAACTTCTTGTTTTAAGTTGAGGGATTTTATCTAAGGTCACCTGGGGTCCAACCATGAAGATTTGTCCCTCTGATTAAAAACAAACATGCTGTTATGTGCTATAATTTATTTAATTTTTTTAACCAACACTGCTTACTTCTGGAGGACAATCCTTACTCTGCTTCATACAAGTGACTGGGCTTGACAAGCTACCTGTGGCAGACACTCTTTTCCTCTTCATATGCACCAGACATCTTTTTATAAGCACGCCATACTTATTGGAAATCATTGTGCATTTTTAAGTGTGCTCCACAGAGGTGAAGACACATGCTCTACAATCCATCCTTGAATGACCACAGAGCGAAAGAGCTACAACAATTCCTGGGCTTTGCTAATTTCTACAAATGCTTCATCCAGTTTCAGTATCATTACCTCTCCACTTACCCCACTCCTGAAAGGACATTTAAAGAATTTCATTTGGAAACCAGCTGCCCACTAAGCATTCGAGCTACTTAAAGAAAAGCATAGACCTACTGCTACACCATTCAGACCTTCTGTTCCCTTGAAAGCAGTCCAGGGATCCTCCATGCTTCCACCCTTGTATAAACTTCACCAAGAAACTATCTCCAACTGAGCAAAACTAGGAAATCTGCAATGTAGAACTCCTGGCCATCAACACCTGGTTCACCTTGGAAGAGTGGCGAGACTGGCTGGAGGGGACTTCTCGTTGCCTTACAGTCATTTCTGAACATAAATACTTGCATGAGGTGAAACATCTTAACTCTCATATGAGCCGTCTTCTTCACATGCTTTAAATACTTCATAACTTACTGATTCGCAGCCATATCAACCTGCAGCCCAAGGCCAGTTACTCACTAAAGCTAAGCAGGGCTGAGCCTGGTCAGTACCTGGATGGGAGACCACTAGGGAACACTAGGTTGCTGTTGGAAGTGGTGTTAGTGAGGCCAGCAGAGGGCGCTCAACCTGTGGTCTGTGTGAGTCGTAATGCCCCAGTAAAGGGGACACTACACTGTCAGTGGGCGCCGTCTTTCGGATGAGACATTAAACTGAGGTCTTGACTTTCTGTGGTCATTAAAAATCCCATGGCACTTCTCGTATAGGGTAGGGATGTAAGACTGGGGCGGGGGGCACTTTTGATCATTTTGGAAGGGCACTTTCTATCCAAGACTAAAAAGGGCATGTGCACTGCACAGGTTGAGCCCTATGTGTGCCATGCCTGGGCGGCAGGCAAACACAGGATGAGTAAGCAATTGCTGACCGTAGGCTTAGTGTGTCCTTGCCTTTAGATGGAGTGTTTATTCACTCTCTCACCTTCATTCCTGCCTGTACTGAGAATTGAACCAGCAACCTTTGGAAGTCCAAGTGCCTAATCATTCAGCCTTAACTGCCATTTAATTGTATATTATGCTTTCTGAATCAAACATAACATATGACAGAATAAATGGAATATTGCCAATTTCCACTGTGTATTCACTAAAGTTGCGTGAGTCAAAGAGGAGCAGGTCTGAGGTTCATTATCAATAATAACAGTGTCTCCACTTACCTACAGCCTCAAGAGTGAAACTGACATTGGCACTTGAGTTTGTCGGCTTCACCAATGTAGAAATGAGTTTCTCGCTGCTTTTTAACACTTTATCTCCATATGAGGCTAGTTCAGCTGAGTTTACTGCTGATGAAGATACTGAAATCTTATCTGATATGTTCAAGGCCTTGGTCAAAATGTTGGTTACAATCTGATTTAATGATCAAAGAAAAACAGTTACTCTACATGGAAATGTAAAGACAGACAATAAGATAAAACTACTAATGTATTGTACAAATTTATAACATAGTTTTAATGAATTTATTATTTCACTCTCTTACATTCAGTGGAAGCTCTTGAGCTGTAATGTTCTCTATCTGCTCAAGAAGATTTTCTAGACATCCTCTAGAGCTCTGAAAATACAAATGGGCTTTATACAGTAGAGCTGCACTATAGATCAAAAGGAAATTGCAAAGTAGATTCAACAAATGCTTGGATTGTCATGCAGTGAATCACGATTCTGTGATCAGAAGTAAATCTCCTCTAAATGCCAGAGGCACTCTTGTGTGGACACTTTAAATACATTGTGAAGAAGAAACCCAGAAGATTTCTATAGTAGCTGCTACATAGGTTTGTTGAATAAACAGAAGATTTACCTGCATTCATTATTTCAATGTGACTAATAAACATAAGACTCATTTAACGGATGGATTTATTTCAAACACTCAACTGAAGTTATGAACAATTTAAATGAGGTATTTTCACATGCTTTCAGATGCAGGATCAACACTAGAGCTGCAGTTAACTGAGAAGCTACACAAGCAGCAGCCTTTAGCTATTATTAAGAATGACTTGGGTTAAAGCTGCGGTCACACTAGAGTTTGTGCGTGTGAGATTCTGTCGTACGGCGCTGCGAAAAGGGGCAGGATTAAACCTAATCAGCTGCTCCAGAACGCAGCAGCACGAGTGGTCTTTAATTAACATAAAAGAGCACATGTTACTCCGCTACTCACCCGTTTGCACTGGCTGCCAGTTGCTGCTCGCATCAAATTCAAAGCTCTGATGTTTAGCTACAAAGCGATTTCTGGCTGCGCCCCTACTTATCTGCTCTCACTTCTGCAGATGTATGTGCCCTCCAGATACTTGCGTTTTGTGAATGAACGTCGCCTCGTGGTTCCATCCCAAAGAGGGAAGAAATCACTTTCCCGAACTCTCGCGCTCAATCTGCCCAGTTGGTGGAATGAACTCCCTAACTGCATCAGAACGGCAGAGTCACTTGCTGTCTTCAAAAAATGACTAAAATCTCAACTATTTACCCTTCCTAATCTGCAATTGCCTCTCTAGCTATACCACTAACTGTACTCAAAATAAAAAAACTTACATTATTAATGCTTTCTTTCTTAGACTTTACAGACCTGAAACTTGCCTACAGCACTTATTCATTGTTGCTCTTATAGTTGTGTAAATTGCTTCCTTTTCCTCATTTGTAAGTCACTTGGGATAAAAGCGTCGGCTAAATGACTAAATGAAAATGTAAACAAGATGATTAAACATTTAAAAAAGCAAGATGGTGATCCATGTTTTAATTTTTTGTCCAGAAAGGTATTGTCACACGATCTTGCGTTTCCAGTTTGACGCATTCATTTGCATGCGTATGAATGGAAGTCTATGGGGAGAAAAGTGCAGTGTGACCTCAGCCTAATTATCATGCGATCATCTGCGATTAAGAACGAGGTATTGTGTAGCTCGACAGTGAACAATGACATCGTGTTATAAACACTGCTCCATCTGAAAACAGGTGCTGGAGATTTACTATTAATTTCACAACAATCACCCTTATTGTTCAGCCCTATTGATCAGTTAACAAAATCAAATCACAAAAATCATGAGTAATGATCTCAAGTTTGGGTCCCACTTTATATTAAGTGGCCTTAACTAATATGTGCTTACACAGGAATTAATAGTTTGTTATAATGTACTTATTGTGTAAACACCTGTATTTACTGTGCACTTATGCTTGATTAAATACATGTATGTAATTACATCTGTTATTAACTTTTGTAATTACATTTGTAAATACACTGTTGACCATCCCTTACACCTTAACCCACCCTTAAACCTACCCACACCACCAAACCTGTGCATAACCCAACCTCTATCCCAACTCAAAAGCACCACAAGTGTTCTCAAATACATTATAAACACAGTAAGTACATTGTATTTATTTTTTGATGTAAGTACATAGTAGTTAAGGACACTTAATATAAAGTGGGACCCAAGTTTGTTTTGCAATATTAACAAAAACAAAACTTAGTTTGACTTAGTTTGTCAGAAACCACCTGTAATTAATAGAAAATTGCAAGTATCCAATATAATGCAGAACTATATATAATATAATGCACACTGCTGTCTGAATTATTTAACTATTTGAACTACTGTATATTATAATGTAAGAAACTTAACTTACGGTGCATCCTTTCGGTGGTGTTGAAGCTACAAAGAGAAAAATCACAGTGAACAATGAGAACATCTCTATGAAAAAGGATACAATTTGTGAAATATTATAAAAGCATTTATCACTTAAAGGTGCAGCAGGTGATTGTCTTCAGAAGCATTTGTTATTGTGCTGGTTGAAAGTCTCTTCACAGTCCAATAGTAATGATTACAGTAAATGATCTAAATGTCTTCATATGCATTTTTATATGAGTAAGGCATAAAACTAAAAAAATGTTCATCCAGTTAAATAGAGTCAGGCCGACATCTCTCATAATTCCGATAAGCAGCTCAAACTGTCTATCAGCAAATGTAGATTCGGACTTCTGCGCATCTGTTCGCGCAGATCAGCCATTTGTGCGTGCCCGTCTGCATAAGCGCGGCCGCGCGGTCATGAGACAGACAGGGAGAAATCAAACGCTGAATTGAAACTTTTTAAAACCTGAATCAATATTATAGTTACTTAGCATACTGGAAGAAGGACGACACCATGGCTGAAGTATTACTGTTAGAGAGGTCATGTTCTGTTTTAAAACTGTTTTAGTCAGGCTAACCTGATGTTAGATTGTGTTCTGTTGTAAATGACTTATATGCACAGACGTGTTGTTCAGCCACTGAAATCTCCCTGTGAAAGATTGATGTGATTATTTTCAGTTTCATAAGGTCCTTTTACAGTATTGTTAATGTAGATTTTTATTTAGTTTAACAACAAAACATTAGTAAATATCGCTCTTCCGCCTAGCCTGCTTTACTGAGCTGAAGTTGCTTTTATATTCACATTGGGTCATTTGAACAGTGACAGGCTTCCTATACTGTTTACCGCTACTCTGAATATTCGCTCTGAAATAGCATGTAAGTGTGGCTAGGTAATAAATGTAATTCCTGCACGCCGCTGGCTAAACACTAACTAACTGGCAAATGACATGAACTAGTGGGTTGTCTGTCTGCTGTTGTGACACGGTGCACGCGCTCACGATTTCAGGGGGTGTGGCTTTGAATCAAAGTCCCTCCCTGCCATCCAAAGATAATATGCTAAGCGGTTAGCATTTTGGCAGATCACCTACTGCACCTTTAAGTGAAATCCTGATAACAGTTTGTGGACAGACATTGCAATGATCTGCAACTGTACAATCTTTAATCCTTCATCTTTAATTAAAGACACAAACACTTGTTCTGTTCTACAGATACACACATGCTCTCTATTAAACACAATTAACAGAGGAAACAGACATTACCAGGTAAGCTTGTTTGTGGCGTGACTGTTGTACTGCTGCTGGTGATGTTAGTAACAGCTGGAAAAAATCTGACCGTTAGTAATCAATAAATATTATTAGTATGCAACCCATATGTGAAAATCCAGATAAAGTAATTATGATTCAGTTAGTGATTCAATGTTTTCAACAAAAAACATTCAACATAATGTAAAGAATATTCTGAGAAAATATAACCTTGATTTATTTAATATCGACTTAGTTCGGCCATGTCAAAAATGTGCTTATATTCTGCAAATTTATATTTGATTTAAATTACATGAACTGTTACACCGTCAATATAATCCACTTTCACTTCCTTGCACTTCAACTGCTGACCTGTCATAAAGCATAATTATCAATCAAGCGTAGCATTAGTATCTAAAAACTGAATAACTTGGCAGCAAATCAGCCATTAAAATGAATTTAAAGTAAGCTGGTTATCTTGCCACACGTTGAGCTTTGAAATGAAATAAACTGCTCTGGAAATTCTGGCAATGATACAGAAAATTTTATACAGAAAGTATAGCACTGTCCTGACATTATCTATACAACTTTGATGCTCTTTTTCCTCAGAAATGGAGTATACGACTTTAACCAGGGTTTCACAGAGAGAGTAAAATTTACAGAACTTTACATTGAACATATAAAGGTTATATGCTGCAGACAATCAGTAGGTCAGGCATGTCAGGTAATCAAAATGTACATTGATTAATTGCAGATGGGTGGTGGATGGAAAATCAATATTATAATATAAATCAAGATCAATTAATAATGATGCAAATATGAACTTGTGAACTCTAAATGTGAACTTGTTTTAAAAGCATTTTTTCAGTAGACAAGCGCTAATATGCAAACTCTCATGTAAAAAAGGGGTGTGTGGAGGGTGAGGGAAAGGTCCTTTCTTAATACAGACTACATTACCAGGTAAATTTGTCTGTGGTGCCACTGTTGAACTGGTGTTAGCGATGTTAGTAATAGCTGAAACACAATGATATATTATTATCAATTGCTGAACTCAAATAACACACAGATAATGTGATGTCTACAATTACTTAAGTCAGACTACAGAATACATTACCTGGTAAACTTGTCTGTGGTGCCACTGTTGAACTGGTGTTAGCGATGTTAGTAATAGCTGAAACACAATGACATATTATTATCAATTGCTGAACACAAATAACACACAGATAATGTAAATTCTGCATTTATTGAAGTCAGACTACAGACTACATTACCTGGTAAACTTGTCTGTGGTGCCGCTGTTGAAGCTGTGTTGGTGATGTTAGTGATAGCTGTAAAACAATGATGAATTATTATTATTATTATTAACTTCTGAACTCAAATAACACACAGATAATGTGATGTCTGCAATTATTTAAACCAGACTACATTACCAGGTAAACTTGTCTGTGGTGCCGCTGTTGAAGCTGTGTTGGTGATGTTAGTGATAGCTGTAAAACAATGATGAATTATTATTATTATTATTAACTTCTGAACTCAAATAACACACAGATAATGTGATGTCTGCAATTATTTAAACCAGACTACATTACCAGGTAAACTTGTCTGTGGTGCCACTGTAGTGGTGTTGGTGATGTTAGTAACACCTGAAACACAATAACTGACTTTTATCAATCACTGAACACAAATAACACACAGATAACGTCCTAATGTCTCCAATAATTTAAGTCAGACTACATTACCTGGTAAAGTTGTCTGTGGTGCTGCTGTTGTAGTGGTGTTGGTGATGTTAGTGATAGCTGTAAAACAATGATGAATTATTATTATTATTAACTTCTGAACTCAAATAACACACAGATAATGTGATGTCTGCAATTATTTAAACCAGACTACATTACCAGGTAAACTTGTCTGTGGTGCCACTGTAGTGGTGTTGGTGATGTTAGTAACACCTGAAACACAATAACTGACTTTTATCAATCACTGAACACAAATAACACACAGATAACGTCCTAATGTCTCCAATAATTTAAGTCAGACTACATTACCTGATAAAGTTGTCTCTGGTGCCGCTGTTGTAGTGTTGGTGATGTTAGTGACAGCTGAAACACAATGACTGATTAATATCAATTACTGAACACAAATAACACACAGATAATGTGATGACTGCAATTACTTAAGTCAAACTACAGACTACTTTACCTGGTAAAGTTGTCTGTGGTGCTGCTGTTGTAGTGGTGTTGGTGATGTTAGTGATAGCTGTAAAACAATGATGAATTATTATTATTATTAACTTCTGAAGTCAAATAACACACAGATAATGTGATGTCTGCAATTATTTAAACCAGACTACATTACCAGGTAAACTTGTCTGTGGTGCCACTGTAGTGGTGTTGGTGATGTTAGTAACACCTGAAACACAATAACTGACTTTTATCAATCACTGAACACAAATAACACACAGATAACGTCCTAATGTCTCCAATAATTTAAGTCAGACTACATTACCTGATAAAGTTGTCTCTGGTGCCGCTGTTGTAGTGTTGGTGATGTTAGTGACAGCTGAAACACAATGACTGATTATTATCAATTACTGAACACAAATAACACACAGATAATGTGATGACTGCAATTACTTAAGTCAAACTACAGACTACTTTACCTGGTAAAGTTGTCTGTGGTGCTGCTGTTGTAGTGGTGTTGGTGATGTTAGTGATAGCTGTAAAACAATGATGAATTATTATTATTATTAACTTCTGAACTCAAATAACACACAGATAATGTGATGTCTGCAATTATTTAAACCAGACTACATTACCAGGTAAACTTGTCTGTGGTGCCACTGTAGTGGTGTTGGTGATGTTAGTAACACCTGAAACACAATAACTGACTTTTATCAATCACTGAACACAAATAACACACAGATAACGTCCTAATGTCTCCAATAATTTAAGTCAGACTACATTACCTGATAAAGTTGTCTCTGGTGCCGCTGTTGTAGTGTTGGTGATGTTAGTGACAGCTGAAACACAATGACTGATTATTATCAATTACTGAACACAAATAACACACAGATAATGTGATGACTGCAATTACTTAAGTCAAACTACAGACTACTTTACCTGGTAAAGTTGTCTGTGGTGCTGCTGTTGTAGTGGTGTTGGTGATGTTAGTGATAGCTGTAAAACAATGATGAATTATTATTATTATTAACTTCTGAACTCAAATAACACACAGATAATGTGATGTCTGCAATTATTTAAGCCAGACTACAGACTACAATACCTGGTAAAGTTGTCTGTGGTGCTATTGTTGTAGTGGTGTTGGTGATGTTTGCAACAGCCGAAACACAATGACTGATTATTATCAATTACTGAACACAAATAACACACAGATAATGTGATGACTGCAATTACTTAAGTCAAACTTCAGACTACATTACCTGGTAAACTTGTCTGTGGTGCTATTGTTGTAGTGGTGTTGGTGATGTCCGTTACAGCTGAAACACAATGACTGATTATCATTAATTACTGAACACAAATAACACACAGATAATGTGATGTCTGCAATTGCTTAAGTCAGACTACATTACCTCGTAAAGTTGTCTGTGGTGCTTCTGTTGTGGTGTTGTTGATGTTAATAATAGCTGAAACACAATGACTGATTATCATCAATTTCTGAACACAAATAACACACAGATAATGTGATGTCTGCAGTTACTTAAGTCAGACTACATTACCTGGTAAAATTGTCTGTGGTGCTGCTGTTGTGGTGTTAGCGATGTTAATAATAGCTGAAACACAATGACTGATTATCATCAATTTCTGAACACAAATAACACACAGATAATGTGATGTCTGCAATTACTTAAGTCAGACTACAGACAACATTACCTGGTAAAGTTGTATGTGGTGCTGCTGTTGTAGTGGTGTTGGTGATGTCAGTTACAGCTGAAACACAATGACTGATTATCATTAATTACTGAACACAAATAACACACAGATAATGTGATGTCTGCAGTTACTTAAGCCAGACTACAGACTACATTACCTGGTAAAGTTGTCTGCGGTGCCACTGTTGTAGTGTTGGTGATGTTTGTAACAGCTGAAAAACAGTGACTGATTATTATCAATTTCTGAACACAAATAACACACAGATAATGTGATGTCTGCAATTACTTAAGCCAGACTACATTACCTGATGAACTTGTCTGTGGTGCCGCTGTTGTACTGCTGTTGGTGATGTTAGTAACGACTGGAAAACAATGATGAATCAACAATCAGACAAATAAACATATAACTATTTTGTGAACACATTATGTAAAACGAGCCAAGCCTTGAACAATTTGATTTTACCAATTCTGTTTTCTAAAAATGAAGGAAAAAACTACAGTAAGAATATCTGCTGGTTGAGCACCAAATAATTTAAAATAAACAGGACATTTCTAGTTCTTCATGTCTGAACACCAAAACAAAAATAAACATTCATTCATTTATTTTCCTTCGGCTTAGTCCCTTATTTATCAGGGATTACCACTGCGGAATGAACCACCTAAAAATAAACAAATTACCTAAAGTATGAACATTTAGTCTAAATGTTTATGTACTGTAAAAGATTAAAGTCACTGGTTACAGATGCTCTCATTATACAGAACATTTGTAATGAATATTGTTGCAAATAATATAATGCTGCTGATCAGTGATGTGACGATAATGACAGACCACATTCATCATCTGTAAACTGAAGAAAATGCTGTTAATCAATAAAACATGAAAGGATCTTGATTTTTCATGCTTAATAATAGACTAGTAACCAGAAACATAAATATAATGAATGTTTAGAAAGAACTGATGTGAATATAATTACCTGCACAGTAGGCCAAATTGCATGTAGTTGGTTTAAGCAGCTCATAGACGTAATAATTTCCTGGACAGGCTTTGACTCGAATAGGAAAAGAGCCGTAATAGCAGCAGTAATTATCCCAGTGACCGCAGACATCTCGAGTGACGACTCCATCCTCTACTGTTGGGTGTCCACCACGAATCCACAGTGGAGCATGAGTGCCACAACTAAACTTCTCAACACATGTGTCTGGGATCTCAGCGTTCAGACCGTTAATTAAGAGCCGATACCAGCCGCTCCAGGAGACTGACCGGTCACACATGTAGACTGATTTTGATGGCTGACTGCTGTTGGCTCTCCATGAATCATCCAACAGAGTATAGTTGAAACAGGGATCTGCAGGAAAAAAATCCTCAAAAACTAGAATGTAAATCGCAGCCTTAAAGGGATAGTTCACCCAATAATTAGAATTCTGCCATAATTTACTAACCATTTATTTGTTTTCAACTTTTCTGATTTCTTTCTCCAGTTAAATCTAAAAGAAGATATTTTGAAGAAATAATATTTTTGACTTCCAAGGCAATTGCTTTTCATACTATTGACATTGCTGGTTACAGGGGTTCTGCTTTCTTCAAAATATATTCTGTGTTATTAAAGAATCTCATAAACAAGTTTTAACCTTATTTACATTAATTTAAAATGTGGTATGCCCTGCATTTGCACACTGTCACATATTAGTAAATCACCTTGAATTTCTTTGTGTTTAGGTATATTTTGAGCATGCATTTGTTAGGACTTGTGCAGTCACCATTGAAGGTATCGACACCTGTGATTTCTTTTTGATCAAGAACCTTAAATCCAAATCAGCAGAAAAGAACATGTCTTTGCAGTGATGTGCAGAAAAGAAGGAAACTGATGCTCTGTGGTCATTGGCTTTGCAGTTAGTTGATCAAATCATTAAAGCATCACCAACCCCATTCTCCTCAAAATACAAGATAACTTTCTTGCAACGAAACTCTTTGAATTATTGCAAGCCAGAAAATTGGCAGACTTTAGTCTGTGAAAAAAAAATCCTCTGTAAAATGTATAAACTGTCACCAAACATTAAAGTTAACCAAATCCAGCTTATCAATCACACTTATTGATAGGCTGGAAAACCGGGTTGGGCCTTGTGCTCAAGTGGTTTAGATCTTACCTTGAATAAAGAGTATGGGACAATAACCGGTTTCAAGGTATACTGCTGCTTGGAAAAGTCAAGGTTCCAAAACCACCTGTCATAATCATCAGCGATCTAGTAGCTACAGATCGCTAAGGGACTACAAGTCGGCCATTTATAGACTACATGTTTATATCCTGCTCCAAATCTCCACTGATTAGACTCACACAGCTGATGCTGCTTCTGGACTGATTACTGCACTACATAAACAGCACAGAAACACCCACTGTTGCTGAGTCTTGTTATCTGTTTAGTGACACTACAACAAGTTTTCCTTTGTCTTGTTTTTTCCGTGTTTTGATCCTTGCCTTGTTTATTTGTTAAATCCTGTTTGCTGCCTGCCTTGTGACCATCTGCCTGTTATTTTGACAACGACTCTGGATTGCCCTTATACATCTGTTTGCTCCTGTATTGTCCACTGCTTGCCTGACCATTCTAATAAACCTGCATGTGGATCCGCACCTCTGTTGTCAGTGTCACATCCCTTGGTTTCACCGGCAAAGAACTCAAATGTGTAAGTGAAATCATGCTGAAAATATTACCGAGTGCTATTAGGAAAATTGACTGAACTGCAGTCTTTGTTTATCTGTTATTTCTCTCTATAATGTAAAGCCTATCATGCATAATTCTAGCCAAGACTATGATGAGAAAGTCTTACCTCTGATTTATATTGGGTGACGATGCCTGTGGGTGTCACCATTCAAAATTACAGCACACCTTTTCGCTTATAATGTCTTATTGCCATAAAAATAAAATAAGGATGCAGGACAGCTGAGTGGGACCCTGCAAAATAAAGTCTCAAACTCTAACCAATTTAAGGAGAGTTTACTCACATGTGACTTGTTTTAGCTAGAACAACCAAGAACAAAGTGCAACATAGTAACAATTTTAATCCCTGTTTCAGAACAGAACAATCCATCTACAGGTGTAAAAGCAGCCTAGACAGAACTTATTTTGGAGCAGTAATCCCAATATTGTGATACCGTGATATTTTTATCCTAGGTTATACTGTTTTATACCATAATCTTATACCAGCCCATGTCTAATAGAGAGGGTTCTATATTAGTATAAGTTCAATTCTGGCACCTCTCCTGAGCCAAATAATGACAAAGAATCAAATCTCCTACAACAGCTATACTTATTATACACAGCCTTATCGACTAATGACTACAGCCCCATTGACACCCTCTGCCAATGCATTGAATTAATTGTTAAAATTAGCAATGTATTAATTGTAAAAATTAATTGTTAGGTGTGCCAAAAATTTCTTAAGTTAAACAAAGAGAAAACTAAAGTTATTGCGTTTTTCAACAAAGTTTAGGAGTGCACACTTTGGCTCTAGGGCTCGAACAATAAAAAAAGGTCAATAATCTTGGTGTGACTCTGGAGTCAGATATGAGCTTCAGTAGTCATATCAAAGCATTCAGTAAGTCAGCATACTATCATCTCAAAAACATTGCAAGAGTCAGATGCTTTGTTTCCATAGAAGACTTAGAGAAACGTGTTCATGCTTTTATCAGCAGCAGGGTGGATTACTGTAAAGGACTCCTCACTGGCCTTCCCAGAAACACAGGTCTTAACACTGGCTCCCAGTTACATTCAGAATAGATTTTAAAGTATTATTATCTGTCTATAAATCATTAAATGGCCTAGGACCTCAATCCATTACAGATGTGCTGACTGAATACAAACCCAACAGATAACTCAGATCTTTTTGATCAAGTAAATTTGAAATTTTCAAGAGTTCAGTCAAAGCAGGGTGAATCTGCTTTCAGCTGTTGTGCCCCCACTGCTGTAATCAGCTTAAAGAAATGATCAGATGTGCTCCAACATGTACTTAAATAAATTTAAAATCTTATTTTTTATAGCTTAGCTATTTTTTTAAATGAAAAGTGTTATATATATAGCAATGCAACTCGTCACCTTAGATTTATATCTGACCTTTTGTCAAAATTGAGTTATTGACATATTCTTATTAAATTACAACTTATTTACATTACGGCATGTTTTTTTTTTTTACAAGTTGTTTACATTTTAAGACTTTTTATTTAAAAAACAAATGTTACACACATACAGTTTGCTATGGAATGCAAAAACTTTAAAGCTCAATATCTCAAAATCATTTCGAACTCAAATAGAAACTTATAATTCCAAGGTGACAAACTGCTAATGACTGGATCTGTCAATCGTTTTATTATCTGTTTTATTTATCTGTTGAAAATAATTTATAATATAATTTCTCTGCTATAGCTGATAGGTGGAATTTATTAATTAAAAAAAAAAAAATAGGCAACTTTACAGATATATTTCACTATTGTTAGTTACTGAGTGAAAGTCAGCAGTGTTTCTTTACCAGGTGTGATGATCACTGGTGTGGCAGCTGTAGAGCTGATGATAACACTGCCAACATCTGAAAATTTACACCAATAAAAATGTATGAACATAGACAAATTCTATGAACGTGTAGATAATGTTTGATGTTTGAGTTTGTAATTTACATGCAAATCTATTTAGTGATGAAAAAACACAATGCACATTAATTTATTTCTATTTAAAATAATGAATGTGTAGAAAGAACTGATGTGAATATAATTACCTGCACAGTAGGCTAAACTACAGTCAATTGGACTGCGCAGCTCATAGACGTAATAGTTTCCTGGACAGGCTTTGACTCGAGTAGGAATAGAGCCGATAAAGCAGCAGTAATTATCCCAGTTAGCACAGACATCTCGAGTGACGACTCCATCCTCTACTGTTGGGTGTCCACCACGAATCCACAGTGGGAAAGAAGTGCCACATCTAGCCACTGCAACACATGTGTCTGGGATATGAGCACTCAGACCATTAATGAAGAGCCGATACCAGCCGCTCCAGGAGACTGACTGGTCACACATGTTGGTGTTATTTGTATTATTGACGGATCTCCAAGAGTCATTCAGCACAGTGTAGTTGTAGCAGGGGTCAGCCAGATTAACTGTAACAAAAATAATAAAAATATTCAGAACTTCTTACAATAATTTGTTTTTAATCATGTTCACACACAGCATCCTTTAGACATGATGACAACCCAGATCAGTTTATCATTTGTGTTAAAGCCAACACACAACAGTACAATACATTACCAACTGTGGTTGTGTCTTGTGTGAAGGTTACAGAGGCCAAGACACCTGTACAAATGCAAAGTAAAGTAACAAAATACAAATGGATCAACATTTGAAATGGCAGACAATCAACAAAACACAAAAAACAAATAAAAAATAAACAAATTAAGCCATTCCTAAAGGTCTCATGAAGTGCTTTAAAATGTAATTTTTTTATTCGATGTTTGACGTAATTTCAACTGAAACATGATCAGAGGGCGGGGCATGGTGTAGCCCCTCCCCTTTTTATAAAACAGCCAATAGCATTTTGCTTGATCACCACTCTGCCCATGAGAGTGGTTGAGCTCAAGCGTATCAAATGTGAAATGTCTTAAGGAGGGAGCATACACTAGATAAGGAGCATACACTAGAGAGCATTTGATAGGTCAGGATTTTATGAGAAACAGATGTATGAAGACTTAGGGCCCTATCATACACCCGGCGCAAGACGCGGCGCAATAGTCTTTTAGTAGCTTCAGCTTGGCGCAAGAGTCGTTTTGAGGCGTTGCGCTACGCTGTTTAAATAGCAAATGCATTAGCGCTCATTTGTGCGCCCATAGGTGTTCTGGTGTATAAAGTAAGGCGTTCTGAGGCGGACCGCTGGCGCGTTGCTATTTTGAGAATCTATAATAGATTTTTCATTAGACCAAAACTAACCCGGTCTAAACTCCGGCGCAGAGTTGCGCCTCGCTTACACACTGCTTAATACGCACAAGAGAGCAATAGGCAAATATCTTTACATATGAAAAATGTAAAATATTAAGGATATATATAGGATATAATAAGAATAGATATAGGATATAAATATAAAGGATTAAAATATTACAAAACATATTATTTTCTAGCCTACATAAATATGAAAAATCACTGCTTTTATGTCTTCTTCATCTCGGGAGGCTTTTTCAGTTCATTCATAACAATTTGCTTTTGTATAATGTTATTATTATTAGCAGTATTATTTAATATATCCAGATTTATATTTGTTTTATTAAAAACAAGCTTAGATTTGCCCACCTGTCAGGTTTTAGACCAAATGGGGCACAGCATGTGTTTTAGGATATAACTCAGGTTTTTGAAGACATTTTGCTATTATTATTCATTTATTCGTTATTATGCGTCCTGTAAATAGTGAATGCGCATATGGCGTGACGCAGCTGGCTCTTAAAGGGAATGAGAGATGAGACTCTAATTGGTTTATTCTCAAAACACATCTTTAACTTATTAGGAAAATAAACTCAACCCTTCTAGACCATACGCCACAGCGCAAAGCAGATTTTCCCGTCCGTAAATTAGCAAAAATGCGTTCTGACACTGTGCCCTGCGTTTTGCGCTCTGCTCATGGACCGTCAAAATAAAGCCCTTAATGACTACATTTACATGTGCATAAATGATGTGATTACTTCTAATAATCAAAGTAAGGGCTTAATCACAATAAAACATTTACATGTGATGAGCAAAGAGGCCGCCACAGCCTCCGACAACTGATGAAAGTGAAAAGCGGATGGTTGGGGGTCGGTTGGATGCGTAGTACAAGTACAATTACTTCATTACTGCACTTAAGTAGATTTTTCTGGAATCAGTACTTTACTCCATTGTTTATTTTTCTGACAACTTTTTACTTTTACTTCTTACATTTTTACACTAATATCTGTACCTGTACAGATACCTGTACTTACACTTGACTGTGTAACTCCATTATGTTATGAGTTGGATTGTTTTTTTTTTTTTTTTACTGTAAGTAAATTATAAAATTAAACATAAATACTGCATTAGTTAATATAAAACAGAGGTTTCTAGTTATTTTTAAACATTAAATGAATTAGGAAATCACCCAAAACAATGTTAATCAAGTTTGACACATTTACCTTCTGCCTACCATCCACAATCAAGTCTGGTTTTTGACCCTCTATACTGTATGAAGGCACCCCTGATATATATCAAATTATTGTGTTTACATAAGGTAAATTTTGATCGCAATGTTGCAAATTTCCATTATAATCGCATTAAGAAGGTCCATGTAAAGTCATTATATGTGTTTGTTTGTAAAAGCGTAAGATAAGAACTGTTTGACAAAACAAATGACCTCTTAGAGTAGCTCCTGTGTCCATTTAGCCGAGGATTTACACATGGTAAAATGCTCAACCCTAAAGTAGAACATCCTTATTTGACATCAGATCTACATATTATTATAATGGCATCAATTTAAACTACCCCTTCAATAAATACAGTTGTGTCTAATGCACGGCCACACACACAACAGCCAAAGATAGATTTCTGCAGCGTGACGCAATTGAATGTGCTGATTTGCATTACCACAGTTGGCAGCTTGAACTATCAACGTCACGCGTGTTGTCCTTATGTGCGTTAATAATGTCAGATTTGCTCTTTCCTCTTGTGCTTAATTGTTAAAATAGCTCTCCTATGAGTTGTCAGTCATTGTCCACTATGGCTTGCCAATTTGAGTTTCAGACCCCTGATGCAAGCCTATACCCCTTATTTAAAGATGAGCAAATCATTCTAATGTACACGAATGAGATTGTACAAATTAATGTGAATTAGCCACTAAAAATTATTAAGGATTTCCCATAGAATTAGCCAATGAAAATCACAACCCAGATAGCTAGCAATGTAATACTTATTAGCTTATTATTAATACTTAATTTTCATTTTGAAGTTCTAAGTTGTATAATTCATAAATGTGTGTAAATATATATATATATATATATATATATATATATATATATATTTTTTTTTTTTTTTTCTCCTCACTAGTTCACACTTGCATTCGTTTTAGTATAAACCATATTTGACGTGCTGTCCGGGGGGAGGGCTCTGAGCTCGAGGAGACACACTAACTCGAGTTATTCCCCTTATCAGGAAACAAAGAGGAATTGGTATTCGAGCGAAGTGTCTAGCCCGGCCCCAGAACGCTCCCCCCGGGAATTCATTGCAAGAGGTGCGGTGACGGGGTGGTGGAGGGATGCTAAAGTCGTGAGATGCTGCAGGTAAGACAGCTTTGGTATATATAGGGGTTTGTTCAAGAACTGATTTGATAATGGGATGATTGTCAATGACGTATTCGATACTGAAAATTCTGCGCATGCTCCTCCCGAAATTTGTTTACAAAACATCACTTGTTTTTTTCATGTTTTCTTGTTGATCCAGAAGTGTACAAAAAGGAGCAACGTACTGTGATGAACATTGTCTGATGAAGAGCCGGGTGCTCAAAATGTTACACACTTTGTGTCAGCCTTTTTAATATAATAAATTCGCACTTTTGGAGTTTTGGTGTTGCCACCTTTTTAATATATATTTAATACTTATTAGCTAAAATCATAACAAAATGATAACCAACAACACATACTGTAAAAGAGGATACAATATAGAAGGATAATAATATAGAAAATACTGTTCAAACTTACTCAAGACAAAAGAGGTGACAGCATGTGCTTTTAAAAAACCTGCATAAGATATAAAGTAATCAACAACAACAACATAACATACATGGGACTGAATTCTGAAGTCTGGATTTCTAACTGCATTCATGTCATGCATTTTAAGGACCGAGTGAACCAACCTTTAACCTGTTAGCCATCACTTACTTTTGGGGATTTACACCTACCTAACTTTAAATAGTAACAGTTGCTGACAGCAGTAAGCTACAAATTAGGTATCATTGGAAAAGAAGACACTTTGGGCTTTACTGTGGTAGAGGGGAAGTTTCATCCTCAAAAATTAAAAAATTATACAAAATCAATATGTTTTTCCATATAAAAACACAGGAAAACATTAATGTAATGTCCTAGAAAAAAAACATGACTTGAAAGCCAAGTGTTTCATGAGCCAAATGTTTCAAGATAGCATACAAAATTCTGAGACTATATCGGTGTCCTTCTTTCCCTCACCGTCAGATGTATTTTCTCAACATGACTAAAACAGTAACAGTTGCTGAATAATTTTAAGTAAAAATACCTACTTTTATGAAAAGAGGAAGCCATTACATTTAATGATCCAACGTAGTGTTTTCTTCTATCCACAAACCACTTCAGAGGACGAGTTTGTCAAACACACAGAAAGCACTCAGAAGCCTACAGAAAGTCAAACACGGCTGTATATGAATCAGCTTAGGATCACAAATTTTTTCCGAAAACATACCAGAAAATGATGTTAGTTTTCTGAACACACATCACACGTACTGTAACAGATGATAGTACAGCATGATGAGTTTGAATTACAGAAACCGATGAGGATTATTATGAGCATAAAGATGAACTTACCTCTGATATGCTGATTTATAGAACAGTGTTCCTCAACAGACACGGCTGGAATATAGTGATATTTGATGCAGCAATTTCTCCACCTCAAATGTAAATACTTAGACAACACAAAACAAAGCCACACAAGAACTTTACATCTAAATATAAACATACTGGCAATTCCCTGTCCGCTTTCTGTTTTGAATGTTTTGAATGTTTCTTGGCTCTAGGCGATCTATCAAGAGCTTTATCTCCTGAATTATTCTACAGAATTTGACTGGTGGTATTTACCTAGAAAACAGATCAAAATACTTAGAATTTTGTCATTTATTTATAGAAATGCTTTGGAAAATGGATTTAGTTATCTAGATCTTATTAAGGGAAGTTAGATGACAAACTCATTGGCTTGACGAAGTCTTGTCGTTAAGTCATCCTGAAATCAACATTCAAGTAGTATTATTAGTATAAATATGTTAGCTGATCCATAACAAAATTGACTCCAAAACACTGATAACATTTGCATTTACAAAATTGTCATTATTTCACACTTAACCAAGTGTTTACTGTGTGTGTGTCATGTTTTCATTGGTTGATTTAGTCAAGTGTCTTGTTCTTCATTGGTTTCCCTCATCACGTGTCTTGTTTCATGTCATGTGGTCCTTAGTGTTTGATATAAATACCCTTGTTCTTGGTGTAGGTTTGTTTGTGTAACCTCTGTGGTGAGTTTGTTGGGTTTTTGCTTTGCCGTGTCAAGCCATGAGTTAGTGGTGGGCAGAGCGAGGCTTGATAAAACACTGAAACAGTTGAAGCAAATGTGTCGAAGCTTCGTAACAATTTGAAACATCTTTACAGTGATTTTATGTATTGCTCTGGAACAGCTTCAGCAAAGAAACGGTTATGAAAATTAAGGAATTATACCCCATGTTGTTGTCTAATTAAGGTTACAAGTGATTTAGTGAAGCGGAAAGAGTTCCACACTAGCATGGCGAGATCATGTATTCGAATCCAGGGTGATGCAGCGGTAGACATTAGTTAAATACTCTGTTCTTATAATGTTTTAACATTGGTCTGACATCTGAATAAACCCTTATGTTTTGTTTTGATTATAAAGAATGGCATTATTAAAATGCATCAAGTGACAATCTCTGAGTATTTGTACAAGTAGGGATTTAAACTCATGACATTTGCAGCACAGTTAGTCTGTGCACTTGCACAGTCCACTAGGCTACATGAGATAGAGGATTTTTCCAACCCTGTCAGTCAAACACAGATTCACCAGGTCTGGAAGCGCTTATGAAATGTCTGATGCTTGGAATTACTTTAGTCACGTAACCTGGGTGTTTTGAATCACTTTAGTCACATGACCTAGGTGTTTTGAATCACGTTAGTCACGTGACCTGGGTGTTTCGAATCACTTTTAGTCACGTGACCTGGGTGTTTCGAATCACTTTAGTCACGTGACCTGGGTGTTTCGAATCACTTTTGTCACGTGACCTGGATGTTTCGAATCACTTTAGTCACGTGACCTGTGTGTTTCAAATCACTTTAGTTATGTGACCTGGGTGTTTCGAATCACTTTAGTTATGTGACCTGGGTGTTTCGAATCACTTTAGTCACGTGACCTGGGTGTTTCGAATCACTTTTGTCACGTGACCTGGGTGTTTTGAATCACTTTAGTCACATGACCTAGGTGTTTTGAATCACGTTAGTCACGTGACCTGGGTGTTTCGAATCACTTTTAGTCACGTGACCTGGGTGTTTCGAATCACTTTAGTCACGTGACCTGGGTGTTTCGAATCACTTTTGTCACGTGACCTGGATGTTTCGAATCACTTTAGTCACGTGACCTGATTTCGAATCACTTTAGTTATGTGACCTGGGTGTTTCGAATCACTTTAGTTATGTGACCTGGGTGTTTCAAATCACTTTAGTCACGTGACCTGTGTGTTTCAAATCACTTTAGTTATGTGACCTGGGTGTTTCGAATCACTTTAGTTATGTGACCTGGGTGTTTCGAATCACTTTTGTCATGTGACCTGGGTGTTTCGAATCACTTTAGTCACGTGACCTGGGTGTTTCGAATCACTTTTGTCACGTGACCTGGATGTTTCGAATCACTTTAGTCACGTGACCTGGTTGTTTCGGATCATGCTTCGGTGCAGTGTTTTGAAACGTGCGCTTCAGGATCTTGACATTGTGTTAAAATGTTAGTTTCACGTCAGCGATCCCTACTATGAGTTTATTTTGGGTTAAATTAATGTTTTGAATTCATGCCAAGTTTAGAGTTTTTGTTTTGCACTTTTTGTAAATGAACTGCAATTGGGTTCTCTACGCTAACCTTCAGTGGACTTTCATTGCAAACAATAACATGGAAACTCCAGATAAAACATTTATATTATTATTTCACCAAATGTTTTAAGCTAAATAAAATATTATTCCATTAAAATCTCAAAATACTATGTCAGGTGTGTATTCTACATATTTTCTGACATTAATATAGCATGGATAAAATTAGACTTCTATGAGACGGCAGAGATATCACAAAATCCCCAGGGTTATTTCCTTCAAAACAAATTAACATAAACAACAACAACAACAACAACAACTCACTTTGTTGCCTTATCTTTCTGGAACCAGTCAAATAGACACACACACCACAACCAGACAAGCACATATCCAATCACAAACAGGAATCCACTGCCAAGCACCTCCTTTTTTCTGGAACTGATCTGTGATGGATTCTTAAAACAGATGAAGAGCAGCACAGCTTCAATGAACATCCACACAAACCACAAATTTCTCCAAGGTGAACACGTTTAACATATAAATTAAGTTATATTAAGTCATGGTACGATATGTACCTCAGTTTTGGTATCACACTTCAATATGGCTATAATACAACAGGAATAAGCAACAAATCCTGCACCACATTGTTTAAATAGCAAATGCATCTGCACCACTTTGTGCACTCATGGACATGCTGGTGTGAAAAGGAGACGTGTAGAGGCACACTGTTGACATTTTATGGCAACTGAAATATACCATTGACCACCTAAATGCTAGTCTAAAGTCAATGGTGCAGTTTATTTGTGTTATTTAATCATAGATATATACACTAGATATCGCATAGGGACCCTAAGCATGCGTCAATAGCGCCGCCACATTGGTACAGTGCTCCAAGGACAAATGTCATTCAACCGCACTAGTCAAGACAGTGTTATTACGTGAAGATGCTGTACTTTAGTGCTGTCTACGGGTGTATTCATTCATTCACAAACGAATCGCTCCCTCCGTCAGTATGAGAAGTGAAAGCAGGAGAGGAGCTGTGTTTCAGGACATGATTAGATCAAATTTAACAGGGAGGGTGAATAGTACATTTCTGTACACACAAACACAAGCTTTTTGTCAGGAATGCCCGTGCGGTCACTGATCCATCAATGTAGAAAAGTGATGTAAAATTATAATTTTCGTAATTAGAAAAAAAAAATTACATACTAACATCGAGGAAAACTCCCGATCACAGATATATGTGTATATGTGTATATCTCTGGCTTTGGATGGCCACAGTCCTCCACTGTACCTTGGTCCCGCATTCATTTCAAAGGAGCGCTACCCTGTAGCAAGATGGCGGCGCTATTGACGCATTCCGTCCAATAGACCACAATAGGCCAGGCGACATCTAGTGTATATATTTATGTTATTTAATAAGCATTTAAAAGATTATTACAGGCTACATAAATTTAAAATCCACTATTTCCTCCCACGCCTTCACCCCAGGAGGCTTTGGTGAATCTGATTCATTCTGTAGATGGTCTGCTCTCTTTAACCTCACACACCAGCTGACCCGTTCCCTCGCTAGTGAAGCGTTCAGTTTTTCTGCTTACAAAGTTCATCCATGTAAAAAGCGAATAAAGGGAACGGCATATGAGACTCTGACTGGTTTAATGCACGTCACACCCAAAACACATCCATAACTCACTAAGAGAATAAGGCCAACCCTTTATGACCATGCGCCGGGTTCAAAGACCATTTCCCCATCATTAAAGTACTTAAAATGGACTCATGGATCATTGGAAATTGAGCTCCTGATGTCTTAATGTTTCTTGGGGAATGTTTGGTTCATTAAAGGGTCCAGTCATGCAGTATTAAAACACACAAGGATGAAGAATACTCTTGTTTATGTTGACACATTGTGCTGGACAATGGCAAGAAAGGTGAGGAACATAAAAGTGTTGTCCAGAACTGTCCGGGAAAGTAAAATGGAGGGGAAGCTAAAAACAAAAAACACACAAACACATATCCGAAATAGCAGAAATGCAATAATATTAAAAAACGATTGCATTTTGTTGCAGGCAGGGCTTTACATTAACACCCGCCAAATGCGGGTAGATTTCAGCTTTGGTGGGTTGGACAGACGCTCCCACTAGCCACTTTGGCAGGTTGGAAATAGTTTTTACAATGTAGTTTTCTCAAAGCAGGGTTTGAATAAGGATGGCCCGCTTTTTTTCCATTCACTTGCGATCGGTTCTCTTTGAAAAAGACTAGACAAAAAAAATCGATGCTCGTGTACCCACAGTCCTGCTGCTTTTAAGAGCTCAAGATTGGAAAATAAATATATTTGTAAGCAGCAGCAGCAGCAGTCACTGCATTCGTTTTAATTATGCTCAGGCACATGATCATCCTTTCATTATCACTCGTGGTGTGTTTTTACCTGCTTTCTTTTGCTTATTTTTGTTAATATAGTTTAATTATCATCCTTTACAATAACATTTCTTTAATATGAGATTAACTCCCCATTTGTGTGTCGTAACCGGTGATCTGGGACCTTTAGCCAGGACAGATTACTGTGCATATTTTAGATGCATGACAGTAGATCTTTTTAAATGTTAATTAAAAAAAAAAGTTTTGTTGAATAAAATGCATGTATACAGCTATATATTTGCTTGTTTTGACACATTTAAATATGTGCCAAAGAAATAATTATTTCTTTTTGGTGTGGTCAGAGATCAATTTGATAAAACCTTTATTCTGAGCCCTAAAAAAGTCATGTGAAACAAAACCAATTGCAGTGCAACACAACCCATTTGCTCATGCACAGTGAGCAAGCTCATACACAACACACACAAACAGTGAAATAAAAGGGGAGGCATGTGGACAACACAACATCTAAATCAAGTCATTTTAACATGTCAAAGTCACATTTGTTTATATAAAATATATTTTCCAAACAACAAAATTGTGGCTAGTGAAAATGGCAAGTGGTTAGTAACGTTGGAAATCTACTAGTCACAGTGGCTGGTGATCAAAAAAGTTAATGTAAAGCCCTGGTTGCAGGTATTTAATGAAAAATTACAGTGAAATTGCTAGTTAGGTCTTGAAATTCCCATGGCATATGAAAGGTTATGTGAGATATGCATTGGCATGTTGTGTAGCCTGTTAGTTGAGGATTGGATGTGTCTGCAGCCGCGGAATATTGAAAATAATCAAGTTCAAACTTATTTGTCTGTAAATTACAATATTTATTGAATGATGTCTTCAAAACTTTAAGCTAATTGAGCTTTTAGCTGTAATGTTCATTATGCAAAAACAATAGTCAAGCATAACAATGGAGAAATATTAAGGAGCAAACCACCCTCATGATAATATTTAACACATCCTAAATACAAGTCAGAACTCTTTGAAGTGAACAAAAGCTTTTAGATTTAGTTATAAAATATTCTTACCCTTCACCCAGTAATCTTAAATTCAGTGTTTAGAGATTAAAGAGGAGTCAATGCTTAACATCAAAAGTACTGTCAGCTGTAATATTAAGTGTCTTATGCATCACATTTCTCTATCATTTTCAAAAGGAACTGAAATTATGACATTTAGTAACATAACTCCATTTTAAAATCATGTGTGTAAATTATGGTACTTCATATTCCCTGTACACGATGCTGCAGTCCTCAGTTTTCTTTGCATCCAGAGCACAGACATTTGAAGCACCTCCAGTACTGCTGCCTGATCTGGACAGGAATGAGAAAGTTCTGGAGATCAGTTTAACCTTTTATACATCACGACCAGTGTTGTGCAAGTTACTTCCAAACTGTAATACATTACATATTACTTATTACTTTTATTTTAATGTAATCCCTTACCTTACAATATTACTGTCTCAGAATTGTAATATGTTACATTACTCTTATATTACTTTTTAGTTACTTTCACCAAAATAACTACAGAATTAGAACTTCACATTATAAAATTCTATAATGTTCTATAATGAGCATTTTACATCCAGTAGAAAGTGATTTGATGTAGCAGAATGACTGTGACCTTTCCAGGCTACTAACAATATAGTATATAATTGGCAATGTGATGGCTCAAGACAATGCAAGAAATGATGACAGCCAAAATTACAAATGATCTGTTAAAAGTATGGTAGAGGTAAACTGATTATCTGGCAATATCTGTGAATGGCTTGGCTATATTCATATTAGACACAACAGGCGGATATGTAAACTCCAATGCCATGACAAAATGCAGATTTTGTTTCTTTTCTTATTGTTGCCATTATTGTATTTACTTTACATTCATGTGGTTTACAACACAAAACCGTCCTGCACAAAGTAAGCATGATGAACAGCTTTCTCAGTATAATGTTTGTGCACTGATTTCCTGTTTGTGGACAAAACTGCTTGCGAGCTCTCACATACGCTGCTCGCGCACAAATTCTCACGATATCTCAAATATGCACTGCTTACGCACAAGTTTTCTTGCTCTCAGCACACTGCTCTCTCAGTGAGATTATATGCAGACTCACAATTTGTGTCTTGTGTTCCCTCTTCCTTTCGAGCTTTTTGATATGAATTATATTAGTACACTATTTATTAACAATAACCAAAATACTAAAATAGACTCATAATTTTTAATCTAATAAATCATAACATTTTTGGCTGTATGTTATATGATGAGATATTTCAAATAAAAAGCATTTAGACAATAATAAAAACTAACGCAAGCAGAAATGTAACTAACAGAAACACTTGATAAGGTATTATAGCCTACTGTACTATTCACTCTTCAAATAAATCTCATTATCAATCACATTTTTTTATGGCAACTAAAATAAGTGAACTAGTGTCTGTTGTCTTCCACATTGTTGATGAGATAGTGGAGGACATTTTCCCTGTCATCCTCTTCATTTTGAGAAGAAGCTGTTCCACAGGGCCCCTGAACACACATATTGTGATTAAGTGCTTTAATTACCCTGTTGCGGTAATACTATAGTTGCTATGGTAACACAACAAGTGTAATATAAACAATGATCCAGTGCTGTAGTTTTTTTTTTACAATATGGGGTAGATTGTACTACAATTCACCACACTTTACTGTAGTAAAACTACACTTTATATTTAATTTCATGAGTTCACTATTCTTAATACGACAGTATGTTTAAGCATTCATTGTAAATACTAGCCTAAAACATAAGCAGTATACCTTACACTCAAAAACACTAGTATTTATTATAGAATTTAACTTAACCTGTAAGTAAATAGTGAAGCAATATATAAACCATATAAACATTATTGGGATAACAATTAGGAGGATCTCTGGAGAGCAACAGAACGAAAGGAAGAGGAAACACACGGCACAGATTGTGAGTCTGCATCATCTGACGGAGCGAGAGCAGGTCGTTAGCACGTGAGCAGCCCAGCCAGTGTTGAGTGAACGCGAGGAGTTTTGTCCACAGAGGAAACCGGCACGTTCACTCGCTCGAATTACATGAATGAGCTTACGACATTTGTCAGTGAAATAACGCCATATGCACTTACGTCCGTCTCGCGAATGCACTGTCTTATGCCATTTTCATCTATTTTCCGCTGTGCGTACTCAAACCGGGCTGAGCCAAATAGCCCTGGACCTTGAGCTCAGAAGCTGAAATCATTCCGCGTTCAAAGAAAAAAGGTCCCATAGCCAGAGGGAGATTAATGACAGCACGCGCATATATTCTCTAGCCACGAACAGGAAATAGAACTGCGGTATTTTTTATTTGTTAATGTCTTGCGGGCGAAAAGTGTGTTGTAACGCACGCGTTACTGAACATGTACAGAGTAAAATATTACTGAAAATGTATTAGTAATGCCTTACACTACTGCGTTACAGGAAAATGTAATACATTACTGTAATAAATTACTTTTTTAACACATCACTCCCAACACTGATCACGACTGATCATATAATAGATTATAAGAACAAGAAAATATGATTTAAAAGACTAAAAGAGCACGAATAAATAAAAGTTCTAACAGGAAAGTTCTGCAAGTGATCTACTAACCACTCATACATATAAGCATACGGCTGACTTCATTGCTAATTTTCTCTGTTTTGCCTTAAATTGGCGTTTGACATTGAATATGACAGAGGATTGAGTAAATGTCTGACCTCATTATTGAGCACACAGTAGATCAGGAAGATGAAGGTTCCCTGCTGAGAGTTCAGGACCAGGTAGAAGATATGTAGCACCTCACTGCTATTACTGAAGAACCCCAGAATCCAAGGACAACCCAGAACCACAAACTGACCCAGTGTTTTAAACACCATAACCCTGTGGTAAATGAGAGAAAGAACAAGATATTGTGTGTAGTTTAATGAATATGTGTTTTTATAAAGAATGAATCAGTTTGTTACTTGGTTTGCTTCATCTGTGAAACTTCAGCGTTCAGTTTTGAGAGAGCTGATTTCAGACCGATGCAGATGCAGATGAAGAGAATCAAGTTCAGCTGTGGAATACAGTAATGATCAGTTTTGTTTTGACGATTTTAACAGCTCATGTAAACATGTCTGTAACTTAAACTTACTGCTAGTATGACACAAACAGGACCCAGAAAACTCCAGATAAACCCTTTATCTGTTTTCATCCAGCATCTGATTAGAGGAAAACACAATATAATAATGATTAAATACATTTATCAACAAGAACATGGCAGTTACTGATTTTAATCGTGTGTGACGTTGTTACGAGTTGGAGCTTATAATCAAATGAACAAATAAACAACACCACTCACTGTTCACTGCCGTATCCTTCTGGAAACAACCCAATAGACACACACACCACAACCATAGCAACGACATATCCAATCACACACAAGAATCCACTGCTAAGCACCTCCTTCTTTTTGGAGCTGATTCGTGATAGGTTCTGTACACAGATGAAGAGCAGCACAGCTTCAATGAACATCCACACAAAGGCGGAGAGGAAGAGGAAGTGCAGAAGGCCTGCTATCACCACACACAACACCTGGAGAGCATGAGAGAGGGTTATGATGATTCTCAGTGCGGCTGTGCTGAGCTGTAGAGCTCCTTCATCATTCTCACCTGCTGAGGGCGAATAAGGCTCAGGAACTGTTGTGTGAGCAGCAACAGAAGGTGAGCCGACAGCAGACTGATGCAGATGTTGATTCGAGCCACATTATTGACTCCAGGACTCCACTGACAAAGAGCAAAGGACAACAGAGCCAAACTGAAGAACACCAGACCCACGATCACACACACCAGATCCAGCAGCTCCAGCAGATCACTCTGAGAAAACATGCAGAGAACATGAGTGCCAGATCTGTGCTGCTCTTCAATGCTCTCTAGAAATGTTCTGGTACCGGTGATGGACTGCTGCTGGTCTGCATGATGAGAGCGAATGTGGACAGATGAACACAGGAACACACAGTGTGGCTGCTGTTGCTGTTTAACACAGAACAACCATCTACAATCCACTCGCTGATATTCCAGTACACACAGGACAGAGAACCGCTGGGCTCAAACTCCTGCAAGAAGAAGAAGAAACGAGCAGAAAATATGAGCAGAGTGAATATTAGATGTGTTCAGATGTTGATCAGTGCTGATGTTGGACTAAAACACATTTCAGTCTCTCACTCTGATGTGTCTGAAGGTGAAGTTGACTGCTTTGGTGAGTGCAGTGTTGCTGGTTTTGGGAAGAGTAGCTGAGATCACAGTGGACATCATGGTTTTAATGGTGTCATTAGTTGTGTTGAAGAAGTCGGCCTTCAGTAGATTCTCCATTGTGGTGTAGCTCATGAAAGCCACAGCAGCAGATCCTGTGAGACAGAAACAGAGGCTTACATGCAATATTATATGGAAATAGAAAAAGTCAAAAGAGTAAATGTGGTTTAGTGGTGGTGAAATGAGGTTTCATTATACATAAAACACTGATTACACCAAACATTCAACTCACTGTCATTGTTGTTCTTGGCGATGCCAATAAGATCGATGTCTACAGAAGAATTTGTTGTGTCAAGTTGAGGGATTTTATCTAAGGTCACCTGTGGTCCAACCATGAAGACTTGTCCCTCTGATTACAAACAAACATGATGTTATGCTAATTTACTTTACTAATTCAGAGATTTCTAAGTTTTAAAATCAAATGGTTAAATAAGATAACACTACATCACTGAGCCAGTCACACCAATGAAGTCATGACATCATGAAACCTTCTTCTGCTCTCAGAATCCCTCCAACAACTGATTTTTTTAGAAATCAACTTCAAATGTGTAAGAAGACCCAAAACTCATCTAGAAGTGGAGGTTCCCCATGAGTTCAGGCCATTTTAGGATGTTCATTAAGCAGCAGGAAACCAATCGTTCACCACATTGACATGGAGCTACTGCCCGAGGCAACACAAGTTACTCAGTGTATACCCTGTATATTGGATAGGTATTGAAACAAGCATCCTTTGTACTTTGAGTCAATCACAGCAGCCCAAAGTCAAACATCAAGCATTACTAACACTTCTGTTTTTTTGCTGACCCAGAACAGCTTTGTAGAACTCAAATCTTCACAAAACTGAATTTAAGGATCACCTCTCCAGTGTCTATGAGTACCAGCTGATGCCATATGGGCTGGTCAACCCATTGATAATCTTTCAAAGGTACATGAATAAAGCATTCAATGAGTTCCTGAAGCACTTTGTTGTGGTTTACATCAATGTCGTATTGATTTACTGCTAAAGGATAACAGAACATTGTGATCAAGTTCAAGTCCTCCAAAAGCTGAATATGCACCAACTCTACCTCAAGCAGGTAAAGTATTTCACTAACCATACATCCACTTTTGTGGCTTATGCAATTACAGAGGCTAGAACACAGATGGAGCCAAACACCAGTTCAAAGTCATCACTGATCTCAGAAATCTTGAATCCATTCGTCAAGCAAAGACTCAACCTCAGTTTCACTTCAGAATTCAACTCCACTCTTACACACTGACCAGATATCATCAAGCAGATGCTCTGCCAAGAGTTTACTTTCCTGTTCTTAAAGTAGCACCTCCTGAACCATCCTATCTCTATCCCGCCAACCTGATTTCAATAAGTAGGACCTGTTCCTGCATTAACATCTATGTTGAACCTGGAACAACATTCAAATCAGCCAATCAGCCCCAGAATTAAGGGATAAGTGTTCAGTATAAGTTAAGTTTAGGCTTATGGTTAGGTTTATGCATTTCTACATGATTTTTATCCAACTATTATTCCCCTTATAGTTGGGTTTAGGGGTAGGGAATAGGTATGGGTTACATTTTCAGACATGATGCTCCAGGATACATAGATGTTAATCCAGAATTGTATTGTATTTGGCAAAATCATGACGTTCACCTCTAGCCATCAATATCAGTCCAATAGAATGGTCCATTGATGATCAGATCTGGACATCTGAACCAGCTCTGCTGTGGTTCCATATGGTATAGGCTACATAAGGTGCACCTTTTTTTACAACCCTCATGGACTCATGCACACTTCTTCAGGCTCTGGACCCAAGCAATCAGCATTCTTGATGATCTCTATCTGGTACTGGTGTTACATGATCCCTGATGTTTTTCAATATGTCTAAGGATGCTCATTTCTGCTCTCTCCTTGATTCCCTAATAATTGTTCCCTATTTCCCATTGACCTTTGTCCCATACCATCAACTTTTATACCACAGCCATGAGCCCACCAGCTCAATCCTGCTGCAGTGCATGTTTGGATGATGAACCATCACTTCTCCCCTGCCATCTGTGGGGAGCCATTAGATGCTACTGAAGTCAATCACTGAGTGTAAGGGTCAAAGATCACGACAATGCAAGTGCCAGGGTGATATTCAACTCCCCAACACCCCTCTGGGCAAAATGTCTGGCTTTCAGCAAAAGACATCCAACTCACACACATGATCCTCTCTGTGCTGCTGTCTCAGTCCGTGTACCTGCACACAGCGGTGCTTCACATGACAGAAGCACACATCCAGACTTCAGTCAGCCAAAAGCAAATCACATTTACATTCTCTGAATCATCTAACCCCTAAAACCATTCACTTAATAAAAATGGTAACAGTGTGTAACAGGATTCATTTTTAAACTTCTTATTTGCCTGTATACAGACTGTGCATGTGTGTATTTTTCCCTGTTGGACTCTTGTAGAGAGGTGCCAAATACAGCAACACTTCATATCATCACAGATTCAGCTATTATTTTTGATTTTCTTATATTTGCAAATGTTGCTCAGTTTGAGTGAGTCAAAGAGGAGCAGGTCTGAGCTGGTGTGATTGAGTCTCTGATATATAATCTCAGGTTCATCATCAATAATAACAGTGTCTCCACTTACCTACAGCTGCAAGAGTGAAACTGACATTGGCACTTGTTTCTGTCGGCTTCACCAATGTAGAAATGAGTTTCTCGCTGCTTTTCAACACTTTAGTTCCATATGAGGCTAGCTGAGCTGGACTGGCTGATGATGAAGACACTGAAATCTTCTCTGAAGCGTTGAAGACCACAGTCAAAATGTCGGTCACCGTCTGATTCAATGATCAAACACACGGATGTAAAGACAGACAATAAGATAAAACTGCTCTGTCAGTCGACTCTAACAGAACTGACTTTATTCTGTTTCTCTTGAAGACTTACATTCAGTGGAAGCTCTTGAGCTGTGATGTTCTCTATCTGCTCAAGAAGGTTTTGTAGACATCCAGAGCTCTGATTCTGAAATCACAATTTAGCTTTATACAGTGCAGAAATCACGAGTCATGTCTTTAATCATGTTTTGCAACATTAATAACAAACAACCAAAGTTTCTGAACAAAACCATCAGAAATAAATAGAGAAGCACATTTATGGTTATATTACATGCATACATCACAAATATAATCACACAGCCCTTAAAACTATTAAAGGTATATTTCAGAAACTCAACTTACAGAGCATCCTTCCTGCAGCGTGATATTTATAACTGCAATGAGAGAAAATCACAGTGAACACAACAATAACACATCTCACATGAAAATGTCTGCAATGATCTGCAACTGAACATCTCAGATTCTCTTTAATCCTTCATCTTTATCCAGAGACACAAACACACTCACACCTGTTCAGTTCTACACACTCAGTCAAACACACTCAGAGGAATCATCAGACTACATTACCAGCTGAGCTTGTCGTCTGTGGTGTGACTGTTGTACTGATGCTGGTGATGTTAATGTTGGAAACAACTGAAAAACAATCAACAATCAGACAAATAATACTGAACATACAAAGAGTGCATGAAAACATTAGTGTCAAGGTTTCAGGAGGGGAAAAGGAGCAAGGACTCGTATACAGACAAGAATATTAGTAATTAAAATAAAACTTCACTGGTTACAGATGCTGATGAGAGTCTTTTCTCATCATATAAAACATTTATAATGAATTTACTCAAATAATATATTGTCAGTGTTTGCTGCTGATCAGTGATGTGATGATAATGACTGACCACATTCATCATCTGTACACTAAAGAAAATGCTGATTATCAATAAAACATATGATATGATCTCAATTATTCATTCTTAATAATAGACAAATAACCAGAAACACAAATATCATGAAAGAACTGATGTGAATATAATTACCTGTACAGTAGGCCAAATTACAGTAAGTTGGTCTAAGCAGCTCATAGACAAAATAATTTCCTGGACAGGCTTTGATTCGAATAGGAAAAGAGCCGTAATAGCAGCAGTAACTGTAAGCATTAGCGCAGACATCTCGAGTGACCATTTCATCCGCTACTGTTGGGTGTCCACCACGAATCCACAGTGTGTAATCAGTGCCACAACTGAGCTGCTGAACACATGTGTCTGGGATCTGAGCGTTCAGACCGTTAATGAAGAGCCGATACCAGCCGCTCCAGGAGACTGACTGGTCACACATGGTCACTGGCTTTGATGGCTGACTGCTGTTGGCTCTCCATGGGTCGTCCAGCACAGTGTAGTTGTAACAGGGATCTGTAAAACAATAAACCAAAAATAAGAGAATGAAATTAGTCTTAATATACAGTTGAAGTCAGAATTATTATCCCCACTGAAATATTAGACTGCTTGTTTATTTTTTCCCCAATTTCTGTTTAACAAAGAGAAGATTTTTTCAACACATTTCTAAGCATAATAGTTTTAGTAACTAATTTCTAATAACTGATTTATTTTATCTTTGCCATGATGACAGTAAATAATATTAGACTAGATATTCTTCAAGACACTTCTATACAGCTTAAAGTGAAATTTAAAGGCTTAACTAGGTTAATTAAGTTAACTAGGCAGGTTAGGCTAATTAGGCAAGTAATTGTATAATGATGGTTTGTTCTGTAGACGAGTAAAAATATAGCTGAAAAGGGCTAATAACTTTGTCCCTAAAATGGTGTTTAAAAAATGTAAAACTGCTTTTATTCCAGCCAAAAAAAAAACAAAACAAATAAGACTTTCTCCAAAAGAAAAAATATTATCAGACATGCTATGAAAATGTCCTTGTTCTGTTAAACATAATTTGGGAAACATTTAAAAACAAAGAATACAATTCAAAGGGGGCTAATAATTCTGACTTCAACTGTAAATGTTTTCTTTTTTTTTTCTTTTTTTTGTCAAATAAGTTTTTTATTTGGTCGTTGAATAAACTTACAATAATCACAGATTCCAGGATTAGTTTTCTGATATGCATACATTTACATAAAAATAAAAAAAACACCCCAAGCCCAGCCTGTAAGTATACACTACAGTGATAATCATAACAACTTTTAGTTTCAATACATTGTTTTGGGGGGAAGAATTCCCCATGAAGTAACAAAAGAAAGGGCCCCAAATTTTCTGAAATTGTCCAATATTGCCTTTTAAAATAAATCTGGTTCGTTCCAGGTGCAGAGTAGATATCAATTCTTCAAGCCATAGTTTGGCAGTTGATAAATGTTTTTTTTAAATTAAGTTACTCAGAATAGTTTGTAAAACAAATTGTGTTAATATGAATAATGTTTCAGTTTGGATTTTTCACAGGTGTTTTGCCTGTATTTTTAATGATGTGCATCAGTTTAATCAGATTGCGTTTTATGGTAACAGTGAATGTCTGTACCTTTAAGGAATGATTCTTAATAATGTTCACATTTTTTCAACATACTGATCTCTTACAGTGTGCTAATCTGACACTTTTTACTGAACTACTGTAACTATCCAGTATGTGCACTGTCAGGCCACACTGGCTGATTCAACGGTCACAGATTTACTCTTTATGTGTAATATCGAGTTTCCAAATACATTTCAGAATGAGCTAAATTTATAGCCTGGTTATTTTTTTAAATAAAAAAGCCAGACATAACAACCCAGTTCCTAATGACTGAACACTCCTGTCCATCTTTTCTTGTTGTTCATCTGTAGCTGATGTGTGGACTTCACTGATCTCATGAACAACATTAAAACAACATTATTGTCAATATCAAAGCCAAAGCCAGCAGTGTTTCTTTACCAGGTGTGATGATCACCGGTGTGGCGGCTGTAGAGCTGATGGTAACACTGCCAACATCTGAAAATGTACATCAATAAAACATTATGAACAGATTCATAAAGTTCATGAAGGAGATGAAAACACTAGATATTTGAGTTTATAATGTCCATGTAAACCTATTCAGTGGTCCAAAACATTATAATAATTATAATTTATTCCTGCTTTATAAGATGCTTTACAGATGAGAGATGCTGATTAAAGATTCTCTGTGAGGAGAGATTAAAGTCTTTATGTTTGTACATAAAAACTGTATTATAATTAATTTAACACAAATGTAAGATGTTAATATATGATGTCAGTGTGTGCTACTAACAAGTGCACTAACTGGCCAACTACATAATCTTTCAACTTTAAAATGGTTTCATCCAGTCATAAACTGAAATAATGTCTATTTAGGATCCTTAATCAGAAACACACACAAATATCATAAATGTGTAGAAAGAGCTGATGTGAATATAATTACCTGCACAGTAGGCTAAATTACAGGCAATTGGTTGTTGCAGCTCATAGATATAAACATTTCCTGGACAGGCTTTGACTCGAATAGGATAAGAGCCGTAATAGCAGCAGTAACTGTAAGCGTGACCGCAGACGTCTCGAGTGACGACTCCATCCTGTACTGTTGGGTGTCCACCACGAATCCAAAGTGGGAAAGAAGTGCCACATGCAGACACTGGAACACATGTGTCTGGGATATGAGCACTCACACCGTTAATGAGGAATTGATACCAGCCGCTCCAGGAGACTGAGGCGTCACACGTGTTGGCGTTACTTGTATTATTGACGGATCTCCATGACTCACTCAGCACAGTATAGCTGTTGCAGGGGTCAGTCAGATTAGCTGTTATAAAACATTTAATGTGTTATAAACACATAAAAAAGAAATAATCATAATTATAACTTTATAAATAATGAAATCCATACAGAAAAACAGCTGAAGACAATTAACAATTGTTCAGTTTAATAATTAACAAATAATGAAGCTTAACAAAATATTTAATTCTGTTTATCTATATTTCTATTATTCTTTATAATGCATTTACAGGATTGTTTTAATACCAGTGTATCTAGGGTAAGAAAAAGACAAACTACTAAAGATTAAACATGACGATGAACAAATATTACTATAACATCCAATATGAAATCAAATGCAAGTCACTATCACATTTTCTGAGACTTCTGTTATTAAAAATACTGAAACGAAATGCACAACGCCTTACAAGATATCTTTAAATCTGTAATACAATCTGATTTTATTTAGTGGATATATAACAGAGAAATGATTGAGAAGAGATACATATTTAACAAATATCCTCTGGGTGGCTGTCAAAAAGAGCATTACCAAAAATTGTTGTAGCAAGGATATTTGATAATATCTAATAGAAAATCACTTTTAAAAAGATAGTCAGAGTTTAAAATGTATAATAAAGTATTCTACATATACACTGAAAAAAGTGTTGCATGCAGAACTGTTGCAAACAATTTATTTGTGTTGAATTTAAACAAACAAATTATTAAATTTAATAATGTTCAACTTAATTTTTTTGTTTAAATTCAGCCCAAATACATTTTTTACAACCACTTAACGTAAAAAATTGAGTAAATCCAAGGAATCATCTTTAAATATTTTTTTTCAGTGTTCCTTTTGTGAGCTTTTTGATGAAGTTACTTTTTTTCATATACAGTATTATTATACGCTCTTTCCTATTATTATACATATTATATTCAAGTTATAAGACACTAATACAATTAAGATAATTGCAGATATCATATATTATTAGCTGAAATTCTAAATACAATTATTTCTTAATAGTAACAATGTTTATTTAATGTTTTTTTATTTTTTATTACTAATAATTATTTAGTTACTACTAGAAGTCTAGACTCCTGTAATCCTGACACTGTGCTCTGCCTCACCAATGATTTCACAATAATGGCGGTATTCAATATTTAAATATAGACAATATTCTTTGTGTCAGTAATGGAGAGATCAGACATGAGGTGCTCAGAAAACTGTCAATCAGAGTTACTGAAACAGCAGGAATTATTGAGAAAAACAAGATAAAGCAGTGCAGGATTACATCTCTACTCAGTTAAAACACAGCAGATAACAGTATAGTACATTACCAGCTGTGCTCATCACTGGTAAAAGGGTGCTTGTTAAAACATCTGGAAAAAAGTTAAATAAAGAAAAAAAAAACACAATTAAATGAATAGACTAACAGGATTTTATTTAACAGTTCATGCAAATATTTCTCATCTTCTTTCCTCATCCTAATTTCAGATTAAACTCTTGTGATGACTTTTTCTTTAGGTGAACAGGATTTTCTCTCTGTTATAATTTACTGCAATTTTTACTATATCTACAATACACCCGTTTACTATGATGAAATCTCTGTCCAAGCTGTATAGGTATCAGTGTGATTGTCATGATCACCAGCGATCGCTTACCACCAGAAGTCGCTGGAAAACATTCTCACTCAGAACTACAAATGTGTTTGTAAATGGACTTCAACTTCATACATGCTCTTCGCCCACACACCTGCTTTCTCATTTAGCTTGATTTACATTCACACCTGAGGACTTTCAGAGACTGATTAACACACACTATTTAAGCCACACATTCACTCCTTCAGTTTGCCGAGTATTGTTATTTGTCACAGTGACATTACAGCGCGTTTCCTTTGTCTGTCTTTGCCGTGTTTTTGATCCTTTGCCTTGTTTATTTATTTAATGCTGTTTGCTGCCTGCATCTGACCAACTGTCTGTTGTTTTGACTTTGACTCTGGATTGCCCTCATACATCTGTTTGCCGGTATTGACCACTGCTTGCCTGACAATTCTAAATAACCTCACGTGGATCCAAACTTCTGTTGTTGGTGTCACTCCCCGGCGTTACAGTGATACTCTTAAAAAGATTTTTAAATCTTCAATCACACTAAGCAAATTATTAAAACATGCATAAACTAATTTGTAATCTTATACCTGCTTCTGTTACAGAACAACTTTCTATTACTGTCTGAAAAACATCTTCACTCTTTCGCTATGAAAACACTGATGTACAACACTGTGATCTCTGTAGCCAAAACTATCTGGATGCAGCCTTTATGATGCAAGCTGAGATTGCATCACTCAGCGATGCAATGTCAGACACAATGCACTCAAATGGAGCAAGTGACGTCACTGTGATGGGTAGGGTTAGAGGTGGGGTCTGGTGAGCCCATTAAAAAGCATTGGATGCAGCCCAGATTGCACTGCACCAGGTCTACATCCAGACCCCTCTCTCCGTAGCACTCGGCAAAGAAAGCGGATCTGCAGATCATCCGGTCAGCATAGTTCATCAATTCATTTTCTTGTCGGCTTAGTCCCTTTATTAATCCGGGATCGCCACAGCGGAATGAACCGCCAACTTATCCAGCACATTTTTACGCAGCGGATGCCCTTCCAGCCGCAACCCATCTCTGGGAAACATCACACACACACTCATACACTACGGACAATTTAGCCTACCCAATACACCTGTACCGCATGTCTTTGGACTGTGGGGGAAACCGGAGCACTCGGAGGAAACCACACAGCCACTGCATCGCCCCGGTCAGCATGGTGTGGCTTTGCGTATAGATGGTCGTGACAGCAGTTTTCCCTGTGCTAATGGTTTATGTGCATCCTTTTCTTTGTTCTGTTAGGGTAAGCAAATGTCTTTTTTTTTTGCAGTTTTTGCATACAATTTGTGTTTGTTTGGCGGACTTCCCCGCTGTCATTTTACTCTCCCTTCCCACCTCTTGCTCGCCGCTGATTTGCACATCGTTACATCCCTATAATTAATACATTTTATCCATTAGAAGCTGGCTATATTCACACACTGTTCCCAACTGTGTTTAAACCCCTCATAAAACTGATTACAACATACTGCAGTTGACTTCTATCAATGACAATAAATGCACTGCTGATACACTTGAGCTTTTTAACATTTCACTTAAATATTTTCTTAACTTTTGTCCAAAGCAAATACAGATGCTGTTACTGTAGCTCTGACTCAGACATTCATTTATGCATCACATACACACCTTTACTGTATTTAAACAGTAAAAGTGTGTGTGTGAGATCAACATGCATGAAGTGTCAAAATTATATTGAAGCTAAAAAAAATGAAATGTAATGCGTACGCATTATAACAGAGACGGTACTCAGTGCTTTTATAAACCCTGAAACATGAAAAACACAAATGATTTAATTAAATTGTGCTGCAGTTTGACAATGTGAAATCTACATTCATTATATAAACTCAGATAAAGTCAAGAGTTTTGAGCGATAAGAAATAATCTTACTTTTTAACAGAATTATGCAGGCCATTGTCAATTATGACAGTCTGATGTGTTTCTGTTTATCCACTAATCAGTCCAGAGGATGAGTTTCCTTCAAAGTTCAGAGAAAAAAAACAATTAGGACTGGCTATGATGAAAGATAATTACAAAACAACATACACAAAATATCAAAGTTTATTTTTTAACATACTTAATTCTGTATGATTTTTAAGCTTGAGTGGAGAGGAAAATTGATGTCCCCATGAGTCTGTGTGCATACTGCAAAACTGTACTGACGCAGTTTCAATCTTATAGATCTTCTATGTTAAGCTGCTTTGACACAATCTACATTGTAAAAGTGCTATAGAAATAAAGATGACCTGAACTGAATTCAATTTTAAGTCCCCCCTTGGATATAAAAACACACATACAAGAGATATACTCCACTGCATTTATGAATTTACATTTGATGATTTTAAATGATTAAGATTTTCATAATAGTCCTGACCTGGTCCTGGTCAAGCCTAAACTACTCAACCAAATCCAACTACACACAAACCACACAATCACTTCATGATTTATATGATTTATCAACATCATTATTAAGAGCAGAAAGATCTTACCTGATATGAGCTGAAAGCAGTGGTCTTCACCTGAAACAGTTGACCGCCTAACAAAGCAAATATTTGTGTGTGGTGTACCTTTGTGTATATTTATAAGTTTATCACTCCATCAGCCTGAAGGGAAAATATGAACTCATATGCACCATTTCCTTCTTAAATTCAAATTCTAATTCAAATTAAACAGTAAAAACTTCAGTAAAGGCCTTCACAAACATTGCTACAATATCATATTGTTTATTTAGACCTTAAAAATACATAAAACAAATACATAAATACAAAAACATAACCTGAATGAAAGGGAAAATGAATCATTCACATGCTTTAATGTACAGGTCATCTGAGGACTCACTTTGAATTTGTGTCTTCATCTGGTCATAGTTTATATATATATATAGTTCTGTTCTGAATGGAAATTTAGTTACAGATAAAACTAAATATGTTTCCAAATTTTCACTTGTCAAAATATAATAGGCTCTTTTTAGGGGAAACCCTCATTTTCTCTGTAGGAGCTTCTGAGCTTGACATGCAAAAACTTTTTGAGGAATATGAAAATCTGTGGTCCTCCCTCCTTTAATACATTCACCCATTTACATGACATTGTATGACGCAGATCAATATTTAAAATGTGAAATGATCATAATCAGCATTCTGACCTCAACAAACCAAAATATAATAATGCAAGATCAGTAAATAAAGAACAACTCATCATCTGAATACATATGATGTAGATTTATGTTATTTCTCTTTAATCTCTCTCTCTCTCTCTCTCTCTCTCTCTCTCTCTATATATATATATATATATATATATATATATATATATATATATATATATATATATATATTTATAACATTCAATAATCATCCTATTAATCATTTAAAAAACATTATACAATTAAGATTAAAATACAGTTAAAAATCAACATTGCAATATTATTAACAATCTGCAACAATATGCTTTTCATTCACCAGCAATAACCCAGATGACATGATAGTTAATGCCAGACATTTAACATTAAACATAAAAAGGCTATATCATACAAAACATCCTGTAAAATAGTGTTGATTTTATTTGTTGCACTTGATGCTGTGTCCAGAGCAAAGACATGTGAAGCAGTTCTTGTACTGTTGCCTGATCTGGAGAGAAGGAAAGCTGAGTGAGTTTTGGAGATAAATTTAACCTCTGAAATGATCAGATTGATGAACAGTGAACGCTAAACAGATTAACAGAGTCAGACAAAGAAAAGTGATAAGAAGACAGACAGAAACTGGGAAAAAGTTCAAGCAAAGACATTCTGTGTTCAATTTTATAATCAATAATTTCAGAACTTGAATTTGCAATCAGATGTCAGCAATACATGCATTATCAATTACATGCAGTAATACATGAAAAAGCAAAGCAACTATCAGCATGACTGAGTTCATGAAACATGATATGGTCAATGGATTACTATTTAGTAGGGCCAGACAGAACATGCTGACATTTTTTGCTATTTCTGCGCAGAATATTGTCAAGAATCTGCTGATTTATGCGGAAAGATTTTGGGAGTATTATTACTAAAAACTTAGTATACAACATTAAAAATAAAACATTTTAACTAGTATTTAATGTTTATAATGCAAATCCATCTAGATCCACTTATTTGGTAAACAAAGCAAGTCTCTCATATTACATCTCCACTAAAAGACAGAAAATATAACTTTATAAACTATATTGTAAATAAATCATGTGAACATTTTTATGTTAGTCAGTAATATTACTGTAATTCATTTAAAAACTGAATAACTATAAATGTACACACATATACACAAGTAAATAAATAGAGTCAACAATGGGCTGAAAATCTGCAGATTTCTGCGCACACAGATTCCGTGTGGGCCTACTAACAAGTAATAAACTGAAGGGGACCAACAACACAGCCTTGAGGGACTCCTTGAGAGAAAGGACTCTTAAGGCTGATTTATACTTCTGCGTTAAACGCACATGTATGCCACGGCGTTGATGCATAGCCCTTTGCCGTGGCCGTTGGCGTCACTGACGTGCACCTCTCAAAAAACTTAACTACACGTCGCAACGACGCGTAGCGCAAGCTCTGTGATTGGTCGGCTTGGTAGCGCTGACGAGTCTGGGCGGGACCGAGAACCGCGCGATTGGCGCTAGCCCAATGGAGCGAATGTTTACAAGTGTTGAGTCCCGTGAAGGAGCTCCGGATGGAAAGTTTTGTTTTGTGTTTACCTCATAGTTAAAGTTGCTGCACGTCCGCCGGTTGCTGCCTCAAAATGAGCGAGTTTGAGCCACTTGTACATCCCGGAAGAGTTCAAGAAAAGCAAAACAGCAGCGAAGAAACAGAGGAACATTTACACCTCACCGCCAACTAGCGTTTCGGAAGTGTTAATGCAGACCAACAGAGACAGCGCGCAGAAGTATAAATGCACAGCCGATGGTTACGCTGGTCACGTGACGCAGAAGTATAAACCAGGCTTTAGAAGATTTTAATTCAGGAGCAGCACTGAAGAAATGTCAAAATAGCAAGACAGGAGACAGTAGAGGCTCAAACTGAGTAAATGTCTGACCTCATTATTGAGCAGACAGTAGATCAGGAAGATGAAGGTTCCCTGCTGAGAGTTGAAGATCAGGAAGACGATCTCCAGCACCTCACTGCCATTAGTGAAGAAACCCAGAATCCAAGGACAACCAAGAACCACAAACTGACCCAGTGTTTTAAACACCATAACCCTGTAGAGTGCCAAAGAACATTCTTGTTTATTATATAAAACATAAGTAAACATTTACAGTGATGTGTAAACTGTCTAGGTTAGAGCTTTGATTAATTATAAATTGCTTGTGTTATTTATAATAGTGACAAAACAGGTTGTTACTTGGTTTGTTTCATCTGTGAGACTTCAGCATTGAGATTTTTGAGAGTCGAGTTCAGAGTGATGACGATTTTAAAGAAGAGAATCAAGTTTAACTGCAGAAAGAAAGAAGAAATGATAACTTTAGCTTTTATATACATTTATAAGCTGTGTGTTAAATGCTCAAACTTACTGCTAGTATGACACAAACAGGACCCAGAAAACTCCAGATAAACCCTTCATCTGTTTTAATCCAGCAACTGATTAGAGGAAAACACAATATAATAATAATTAAATACATTTATCAAACAGAAGATGGCAGTTACAGATTTTAATCTTGTGTGTGACGTTGTTACGACCTGAAAAGAAATGCATACTTATCAGGCAGCAGAAAACAGCCCTGAGCTTACACTGTAAAAAATTTCCAGGTTTTCACAACAAGTTACTGTAATTTTTCACAGTAAATTACATTAGTATCTCTTCACAGTATTTAACTGAAAAATTCACAGTAATATGTTGTATTCATAATTTTATTGTGAAATTACGGCAGGTAGCATGATTACAGCAAATTACTGTGAAAAGGGCTATATCTTTTGCACGTTAGTTATAGAAATTCAAACCTTTTTTAAACTCAACGTAGAAATTAATACAAATGAACTTTTACCAGATAATAACAGAATGTTATAGCCCCCAAAACGATTTGGTTACCAACATCTTTTTGATTGTACTGCACCTTTATTTAATTTTATACAGTTAACATAGAATATGAAATAATATTTAATGAACAACTGTGTGCTTAGCCAAAACATAATAAACCGGAATAAAAAGTAATTAATTAATGAAACCAAAGACTGTTAAACAGCCAACAATTATTTCAATGTCAGGGTAAATGTCTGCTTTAGACGGTTTCATGAGTATTGGGCACCTGTCATCGCCTGGAGGTCACTAATCTCAGAATTAAATATATATATATATATAAATTATTATTTTTATATAAATAAACCACAGATTAGAGTTTTAAACAACCACATTCTAGCATGAAAAACAGTTAAAACTTCATTTTCGGACGCATATAGAGCCATCGAAGACGGGGCAATTGTCCCAATGTCTAGCCTGAAGACAGGCGCCTCTCGGCGGATACATGAGTAAAGAGCGCCGTTACCGCCTGGAGGTCATAGATCTCCGCTACCGGCAAAACACACTTAAAATTACACACAATCTTTACTAACAGTGCATGAAAAAGTGTTAAAACTTTATTTCATTACATATTACAAGCAATATTTATAATATTATGTGCCTTCTCATCCACCATTACAGCTTGATGCAGCTTGGTGCAAAATGAATCCTGGGAGGAAAAAATAATAATTCTCAATACACTCCAAACGAACTTTATTCTTATTGTTAAAGTCAGAGATATGTAATATTTTGAATGGCGAAGAAAATAATTAACTTTATATTTCAATCAATATATTACTCTTGCACTGCTTCGGTTCAGGACTCGTGTGACATTGAATCAGATTCAGATATTTTATCAGACGTGTTCATGAGCTCGAAGTCATCAACAAGCAATTCGTGTACAAGCAGTACACGAACCAAGCAATATGATGAAATATTAATGAATTATATGTTTGCGTCTTACAATATTATACAAAACGGACTCGTTTTCAGGCGAATTCGACTCTTTACTGTTCACTTAAAGGAGCCGAATTCGACTCTTTACTGTTCACTTAAAGGAGCCGATTCATAGAACAGAACTGACTCGACTCGACCGCAAACAAGCGCCATCACCACAGACAACGCCGTCGTCTCTTCACCCAACGGATTCATCCTCGGTAAGTGTTAAAATATGACTTTTGTCCGTTAAATGATTGTTGTATGTGTATTTCTTTATAGTGCATGTCATTTAACAGGAATTTACCGAGTAACGTTACTTTAGTTGTACTCGCACGTACAGGGTTTAAGCGCGCCTTTTTTTAAAGCAAGAAATTAACGACGCCAGATGGTGATTGTAGTGTTTTCTGAGGTATTAGCATAACGTTAACGTTAGTTCCTGAAAAAAGAAAGGGAATTTTCTTTAATTAACTTCTTGTTAACTGCAGTTTTTGTTTCAGTACAAGACTGAAGTAAAGGTGAAATGACTATAACGTTAAGGTAAGCTCTGACCTTCACTTAAGTTAACGTTACGGTTAGTGACCATCATGTATGTTAATTTTGTTCACTGTAACGTTAACGTTAAGTTAGTTAAATAAACTAAACTCATTATGAAACAAGTCCTAACTGTTTTATTAAATGAGGCTTATAATACAATTCAGTTGTATTCTTTTAAACTAACACTAACACAGTACATATTGTATATTTCTCACTGGTGTTAATGCAGTGCTAACATTTACTAATGAGAACTAATTGTATATTGTCACAAACTGTAGATTTTATTTTTTGGTGTTCAGGTGTACCTGATAATAGCTAAAGTGTGAGGTGAGTGTTAATTCTGAGCACACAAATATAACCTAAATTCATTATCACAATCTAAACCTATATATATATATATATATATATAGAGAGAGAGAGAGAGAGAGAGAGAGAGAGAGAGAGAGTATGTGTGTGTGTGTGCATGTGTTAGGTTGAGTCTTATTCTACTCTTATTATATTCAAAATTTTTTGCAGCCACAGCCACTGATGTTGAAACACTGATGCTACCAATCAACCCTCGCTTGATTATTAAAGGTAATGTTGATCCCTTCCTCATTTTTATTAGATTTTTAAATGTCAGGTTTTTCACAGATTTGTTGTGAGCAGTTTCTTGTACAAACTCTTTTTCTTCTTCCAGAAGTTCCACCAGTACCTCCAGTAGTAGTAAATATTAGACAAAATTTTTTTTAAACTATAGTTTTTATTTTTATTAGCAATTTTACTGGGCATGTGTGTTTGTTTGCTTGGTTTTTAATTGGCAGAGCATGGAATGTCAACTTTGTTTCTACAAACAAATTTAACTATTCACAAACACCTCTAATTTAGTCCTTCTTTCCCCCTTTTAGTCTTATTCCTTGGAGGGTCGAGTGGTCATGGGACCTCACCTGGATTTCACAACTGACTTTGAATCTGGTCTGAAACTGAAGTATGCTGAAGTTGCCTTTTGCACTCTGGAATTTAAGGTAATGTCTACAATAAATATTGTAACTGAGTGCTTGTTTTGGGGGGTGGGGGGGGGGGGGGGTTAACAAGGAATGTATAGGAGCACAAGTCATGACTCCCCTTGTCCCCTTGTTATAAAGGGCCGTGTTGCAGACACAAATTGTTTGTCTGTGCTGGAGACCAGAGGGGAAGCTGTCTTTAAAGGGATGGGGCTCTTATACCATATGTGAAGTTACCTATTCAGGTGAGTGGATTACATACAAGTCATTGCAAATGCATAAATAGTGGGAAATTTTTACTGGGAAGCACAAATTAAGTGAAACTCAAAAAACGTTGAAAAATATTTGGAATATTTGCAAAAAACTTGATTGAAATGAATACAACACAAGTGCTGTATCACTTCAATCAAGTTTTTTTTTGCAAAATTTTCCTAATATTTATATCATAAAAAATTAGCTTGATGCAAGAAACATCCTGCTAGTATTCAAGAGCAAGTGCTGTGATGCATGTGTTAACTTTGCAATAAGTGTGAACCCAGCATTAGATTATAGTCTGTAAACAGAAGATGTAAATCAAATCAACTGTTTTAAAATGCTCTGCCTAGGTCATTAAAATCACTATTTGTTGTTGGACTGTTCTTGATTGTGTGTTTGTGATGGAAATGTTTTTCAGATGTTTTTGTTTAAATGATTGCAGTTTGACTGAGCTACAGTATTGTCAGCATGTTCAAACTGAGCTAACAGTAATTTTGCTCTGTAGTGCAGCAGTAGTGTCCCAGTACTGTTGTATGAAGCTAACTGTTTGTCTGCCCTTTTGCTTATAGGTGCTTTTTGGGCACCAGTTTGGAGATGGGAGACAGACGAAGTCAAAGAAGCAGAGAAGACACATCAACCAGCAAGTGTGTAAAATTATCAGGAAAATGATTGACCTTGAATAGACGACTGCCTAATTTAACAAGAAGTTTTGTCTCTCTCTCTCATGTATGTATGTGTATATATATATATATATATATATATATATATATATATATATATATATATATATAATGAGAGACAGAGAGAGCGCACTCTGAAGCACTGCTTTTTATATGTATGCAACATATGATGTCAGATTTTTTTATGAATATGTTCTTATAGTATTTTTTGAGGCTTCACCTTTTGAAAGTTTTCTGAAATGTTTACACAGATGTCATTAAGCTGTTAAATAAATCTGTAAAATGTATGTGTGTTTGTTTTTATTTTGATTTTAGAGTCTTCTCAGATCACCCAAAAATGAAGATTCTGTCGTCATTTACGCATCCTCAGGTTGTTTGGACACAAAGAGAATTATTTGATATTTTTATTCCTGTGTTTAACAAAAAAACATTTTTAACAGAGCTGGAACAACCTGAGGGTGAGTAAATCAAGATAGAATTTTCATTTTTGTGTGACCTAAAATTGCTTTGAAATTTTACAGCACCAAACTGTTAAATTACAGTAATCCGGGATATAATTGTAACTTTACAGTTAAATCAGGTATTTAAACTGCAACCTACTGCTAAATCACAGTAATCGTTTTGCAAATTCACAGTAAAATATAGTTAATTCTACAAGATAATACTGTGAAATCACAGTAACAGACTCTATTATCTACTGTAAAGTTACAATATATGGTTGTAATTTCACAATAATTTAATGTGACAAAACCACAGTAAATTACTGTGAACTACCTCACAATAATTTACTGTGAATTTACACACAGTAATTTACTGTGAAAGTAATGCAATTATTAGCCAGTAATTTACTGTGAATTTAAGGTCAAATTTTTTACAGTGTATAATCAAATTAACAAATAAACAACAAAAACTCACTGTTCGCTGCCGTATCCTTCTGGAACCAGCCCAATAGACACACACACCACAACCATAGCAAGCACATATCCAATCACACACAGGAACCCACTGCTAAGCACCTCCCTCTTTTTGGAGCTGATCTGTGACAGGTTCTTGACGCAGATGAAGAGCAGCACAGCTTCAATGAACATCCACACAAAGGCGGAGAGGAAGAGGAAGTGCAGAAGGCCTGCTATCGCCACACACAACACCTGGAGAGCATGAGAGAGGGTTATGATGATTCTCAGTGCGACTGTGCTGAGCTGTAGAGCTCCTTCATCATTCTCACCTGCTGAGGGCGAATGAGGCTCAGGAACTGTTGTGTGAGCAGAAACAGAAGGTGAGCCGACAGCAGACTGATGCAGATGTTGATTCGAGCCACATTATTGACTCCAGGACTCCACTGACAAAGAGCAAAGGACAACAGAGCCAAACTGAAGAACACCAGACCCACGATCACACACACCAGACCCAGCAGCTCCAGCAGATCGCTCTGAGAAAACATGCAGAGAACATGAGTGCCAGATCTGTGCTGCTCTTCAATGCTCTCTAGAAATGTTCTGGTACCGGTGGTGGACTGCTGCTGGTCTGCATGATGAGAGCGAATGTGGACAGATGAACACAGGAACACACAGTGTGGCTGCTGTTGCTGTTTAACACAGAACAACCATCTACAATCCACTCGCTGATATTCCAGTACACACAGGACAGAGAACCGCTGGGCTCAAACTCCTGCATGAAGAAGAAGAAACGAGCAGAAAATATGAGCAGAGTGAATATTAGATGTGTTCAGATGTTGATCAGTGCTGATGTTGGACTAAAACACATTTCAGTCTCTCACTCTGATGTGTCTGAAGGTGAAGTTGACTGCTTTGGTGAGTGCAGTGTTGCTGGTTTTGGGAAGAGTAGCTGAGATCACAGTGGACATCATGGTTTTAATGGTGTCATTAGTTGTGTTGAAGAAGTCGGCCTTCAGTAGATTCTCCATTGTGGTGTAGCTCATGAAAGCCACAGCAGATCCTGTGTGACAGAAACAGAGGCTTATATGCAACATTATATACAAATAACAAAGTCAAAAGAGTAAATGTGGTTTAGTGGTGGTGAAATGAGGTTTCATTATACATAAAACACTGATTACACCAAACATTCAACTCACTGTCATTGTTGTTCTTGGCGATGCCAATAAGATCGATGTCTACAGAAGAATTTGTTGTGTCAAGTTGAGGGATTTTATCTAAGGTCACCTGTGGTCCAACCATGAAGACTTTTCCCTCTGATTACAAACAAACATGACGTTATGCTAATTTACTTTACCATTTCATAGATTTCTAAATCAAATGATTAAATAAGATAACACTACGTCACTGAGCCAGTCACACCAATGAAGTGCATGAAAATTTCCTTCTACGCTTAAAATCCTCATCAAAAAATTATTTCTTAGAAATCAACTTCAAATGTGTAAGAAGACCCAAAACTCATCTAGAAGTGGATGTTCCCCATGAGTTCAGGCCAATTTAGGATGTTCATTAAGCAGCAGGATACCAAACTTTCACCACATTGGCATTGAGCTACTGCCTGAGGCAACACAAGTTACCCAATGTATAACCTGTGTATTGGATAGGTATTGAACAAAGTATTCTTTGTACTTTAAGTCAATTACAGAAACCCAAAGTCAAACATCAAGCATTACTAACAGTTTTTATGTTTTATGCTGACCCAGAACAGCTTTGTAGAACTCAAATCTTCACAAAACTGAATTTAAGGATCACCTCTCCAGTGTCTAGGAGTACCAGGTGATGCTATGGGCTGGTCAACCCATTGATAATCTTTCAAAGGTACATGAATAAAGCATTCAGTGAGTTCCTGAAGCACTTTGTTGTGATTTACATCAATGTCCTGTTGATTTACTGCTAAAGGATAACAGAACATTGTAATCAAGATACGCAAGTCCTCCGAAAGCTGAATATGCACCAACTGTACCTTAAGCTGGTAAAAACTTCCTTTCCCATACATCCACTTTTGTGGTTTATGTCATAACAGAGGCTAGAACACAGATGGAGCCAAACACCAACTCAAAGTCATCACGGATCTCAGAAATCTTGAATCCATTCGTCAAGCAAAGACTCAACCTCAGTTTCACTTCAGGATTCAACTCCACTCTTACACACTGACCAGATACCAAGAATCATCGAGCAGATGCCCTGCCAAAAGTTAAGCTGCCTTTTCTTAAAGTAGTACCTCCTGAACCATCCTACCTCTAGATATCACCCTCAATCCAATGCAACGGTCCATTAATGATCAGATCTGGACTTCTAAACCAGCTCTGTTGTGGTTCCATATGGTATATTCTACATACTGTGCATCTTTTGTGCAACCCTCATGGACTCATGCGCACATCTTCAGGATCTGGACCCAGGCAATCAGCATGCTTGATGATCTCTATCTGGTACTGGACGTCCACTATGACCCATGATGTTCCTCAATATGTCTAAGGATGTTGATCTGTGCTGTCTCCATGGTTCCTTGACAACTGTTCCGTATTTCCCATCGACCTTGGTCCCATTCCTGAAAAACACCTACTGTACCAATAGCAAATGCTGTGTTCTGGTAATTGTGAATGGGTGCTAATAAGCTTGCAAACTCATTCTGGACATTGGATTACACACACCTCTAGTGATTCTCTTCTATAAATCTTTCGCCATTTTGGGATTCTTGAAAATCTTGTGTCCAACAGAGGGTCCCGTTTAATATCCAGACTGTGGCAAGCTGTTCTTGTCAAATTCCACAGTTTCAGTGAGCTTATTTTCCAGTTATCTCTCTCAATGACCAGACTGAGTGTAAGATCTAGGAGATTTGGAGATTCCTCTGGCTCTAACCATCAACAGACCTGGAGCCATTGCCTAACCTAGGCAGAGTATACACAGCCTTATATAAACTCTTATTTCTCAGCCATGAGCCCACCAGCTCAATCCTGTTCTAGTGCATGTTTGGACTATGAACCATCACTCCTTCCCTGCCTATGGGAGCCGTCAGATGTCACTGCACTCAATCACTGGTACCAAAAGAGCGAGAGGGTCTGGGAAAGAGTTCATGTTCATTTTCAAAGATCACTAAAATGCAACATGCCAGGGTAATATTCAACTCCTCAACACCTCCCTGGGCATAATGTCTGGCTCTCTGCAAAAGACATCCAACTCACACATATGATCCTCTCTGTTCTGCTGTCTCAGTCCGTGTACCTGCACACTGCAGTGCTTCACATGACAGAAGCACACATCCAGACTTCAGTCAGCCAAAAGCAAATCACATTTACATTCTTTGAATCATCTAACCCCTAAAACCATTCACTTAATAAAAATGGTAACAGTGTGTAACAGGATTAATTTTTAAACTCCTATTTGCCTGTATACAGACTGTGTATGTGTGTATTTTTCCCTGTTGGACTCTTGTAGAGAGGTGCTAAATACAGCAACAGTTCATATCATCACAGATTCAACTAATATTTTTTTTATTTTCTTATATTTGCAAATGTTGCTCAGTTTGAGTGAGTCAAAGATGAGCAGGTCTGAGCTGGTGTGATTGAGTCTCTGATATATAATCTCAGGTTCATCATCAATAATAACAGTGTCTCCACTTACCTACAGCAGCAAGAGTGAAACTGACATTGGCACTTGTTTCTGTCGGCTTCACCAATGTAGAAATGAGTTTCTCGCTGCTTTTCAACACTTTAGTTCCATATGAGGCTAGCTGAGCTGGACTGGCTGATGATGAAGACACTGAAATCTTCTCTGAAGCGTTGAAGACCACAGTCAAAATGTCGGTCACCGTCTGATTTAATGATCAAACACACAGATGTAAAGACAGACAATAAGATAAAACTGCTCTGTCAGTCGACTCTAACAGAACTGACTTTATTCTGTTTCTCTTGAAGACTTACATTCAGTGGAAGCTCTTGAGCTGTAATGTTCTCTATCTGCTCAAGAAGATTTTTTAGACATCCAGAGCTCTGATTCTGAAATCACAATTTAGCTTGTGTCCTCAATCGTGTTTTGCAACATTAATAACAAAGTAAGTTTCTGAACAAAACCAATAGAAAAGCACATTCATTGTTTAATTACATGCATACAGCACAAATATAATCCCACAGCTCTCAAAACTATTAAATGTAAATTTCAGACACTCAACTTACAGAACATCCTTCCTGCAGTGTGATATTTATAACTGCAATGAGAGAAAATCACAGTGAACACAATAATAACACATCTCACATGGAAAATATGTTCATGAAAATGTCTGCAATGATCTGAAGCTGTACATCTCAGATCCTCTTTAATCCTTCATCTTTATCCAGAGACACAAACACACTCACACCTGTTCAGTTTTACAGTCCAACACACACTCAGTAAAACACACTCAGAGGAATCATCAGACTACATTACCAGCTGAGCTCGTCTGTGGTGTGACTGTTGTACTGATGCTGCTCATGTTGGAAACAACTGGAAAACAAATCAACTATCAGACAAATAATACTGAACATACAAAGAGTGCATGAAAACATTAGTGTCAAGGTTTTCAATTGTCAAAAGAGTGAAAAAGGAGTGAGGACTCAAATGCAGACTAGAAAATGGGTTTATTAATTAATAATTATTAATTATAAAATAAAACAAAAAGCAAAAAAAAAAAAAAAAACTACCCAGAGGGGTAAATATAACTGTTTCTTTATATAACACAAATAAAGAAACAAACTGGACTAGACAGACTGTCAGGGATCAGGGCTGGAACAAGACTAGATAATGTAGAATAAACAATAATGAACAATGATGCAGGACAGCAGACATGAGGAGACTATAAGCAAACACATTAACAAACAAACAGATGAACAGAATAAACTAATAATGGTTTAACAAGTGGGACTAGACAATAGACAGGAGCACATGACACAAAGAAACAACACACATCATGTGCTCACGTAAAAACAGGACTAGAACATGCAGCCAATGAGAGAAACCATTAACCACATGAAACTCGACACTAAAGCATGCAGCCACAATGTAAACACCAGGCCATGTGCTAAACACCAACAGGATACAAGACACGAGTACACAATAAATACAAAGACGTACCGTGCACTCACACATGCAACGTGCATGTTCCAATCCCAACGCCAAGCGAAACCACCTAGACCAGGGATGGGCAAACTTGATCCTCGAGGGCCGGTGTCCCTACAGAGTTTTGTTCCAACACTAGTCAAACACACCTGAACAAACTAATCAGTGTCTTCAAGATCACTAGAAATCTATAAGCAGGTGTGTTTGATTAGAGTTGGAGCTAAACTGTGCAGGACACCGGCCCTCCTGGACCGAGTTTGCCCACCCCTGACCTAGACTGAGGCGCTGAGAATGAAACAGCACGCTGCAGACAGAACAAACACAAACACCAGGACAAGAGCGCACATCCCGAGCACACCCTGACCTCACACAACCGCATCATGATGGCGCTTATAGAAAAGACCAAGACAGACAATGACAGGAATGAGCACTTGATCTGAGAAAACTGGAGCTGAGCACAACATACTAGACAAGACAGCACTATTGTCTGAACTCTGCTGCCAAAACAAGTAGGGATGCACCGATACCAATTCTATTTTTGTACCCCTTCCCCTTCCCCTTACAACCGAGTGTTAAGGGGAAGGGCTTCAAAATTTACCCCTAAGAACTGGAACAGCACTACAGCACCTGCACACATCATCATATGTCATCACGATCTCTTGCTTCATTTGAGATCAGACGATCGCGACTGCTGGAGTGATTCCAGTTGTGTTATTTATTTGGTATTAATCTTCAGGAAATCACTGAAGGCAAATATTATGTTATCAAAACAATCTAATGTGGCAATAAGATCGTAATTGTACTGTGTATTTACACCGTGGCCATATTCATCAATGTGAACACACCAAAAACAACATTAACATTTTAGCAGACACTGTAAAAAGCTCATTCTCAGCCGCTGGACATCACTGACAGGGTATTCCAGTGTCATCGAGTGTCAGAATGTTGTGACACTGCTATACAGGAGTTATGATTAGGGATTATTAGCCAAATGTAGCTATATGTATGTAGCTATATGTAGCTATGTAGCTCTCTCTTAGCTATCGCTCTCTCTCTCTCACCAGCGGCAGTTGACACACGCTGCATAAGGGCACTATACACACTACACAGCATACACTGGCAAGATGACAGGTGCTGAACTCCACGGGGTCAGTTTTATTTGTTGCTGATTTGAGTTTTCTTCTTTTTTTAAAATGCCTTTTTATTTTTAAAATCTCTTAAGTTAATATAAGCTATAGGGTAACATAATCTCCCTCAGAGATATTGGAGTTCAATAATGTGGTGCGCAGTATGACTATTGACCAACATCGCCCTGTAAGTTTACACACTGCATAGACTATAGGCCTACAGCTCTGGTGTGTTATGAATGTCATGTTTTAAAAGACAGCGGGACATGCTACATTTAGTTTTCATTGTAAAATATACATTATAACCCAGTACACAGTAAAATATAATATTTTGAATGGCTTGCCTATTGGCAGCGAATAACCGTTTAGCTTAAATAGGTCAAACTTGTTTTTATTAATATTAAAACACATAGCCAGCCTTTTTTTTTTAATCTGTATAGTTTTTATTAAACAAAAAATGCAATGAATTGTTTATTTTGGTTTTCAATTTATTAGAATTAATATAATTATTAAGTGACACAATTTCTACATAACAGTGGCTCTGATTGCGTTTTTACACATATCCTGCAGGCTCAAAGACATTTATGCCTGTTAATTTTAGTGCTGTGTTATTCTAACTGTCAGCTGGTACCAGCATCAATTTTGCAACTTGACTTGTGTTGCGTCTACATATCGATGCCTGGATGACAGCGAGAGAGAGAGATATGATCTGACCTCCGATTCGATGTGTGGCCGCTTGTCGCAGTAACTTTACTTCAATTTTTTAATATTGGCTCATTTAAATTAATTTTTAATTCAATTAAAAGCTGAAATATTGCCAGACAGACGAAACAACTTTTGGTTTTGGAAGAGATCGGCTTCAGTGATAGAAAGAGTACTGAAAATCATACACTAGTAAAAGTAGCATTACTTGCCTGAAAATGTAAGTAGTGTAAAAGCATCTGTTGTAAATATTACTCAAAGTATGAGTAAAAAGTAAACCTTTTAAAAGTACTCAAGAGTAGTGAGTATTACACTGTGAAAAGCTGATGCATTTACATGTAAATTGTGGATGTGTGTAAATGTAACTTTCTGTAGTGCATTTAGTTATCGCGCACACACTGTCATAGGACATTAATATTAGGTTAGATTTAGGTTGTGATGTCAAGTGACCAAAATTAAATGTCTAAATGGTGTCGAAGTACAAAATTATTTTAATGTCCAAAGTCAGCACCAATAGCCTAGTGGTTAAGTTCCAACTTGAGGTCCTTTGCCGACCTTTCCCTCTCTCTACTCCCAGTACTTTCATGTCTGTAACCTCCACTGACCTTTCCAATTAAAGGTAAAACCCCCCTTTTAAAAAATCATTAATTTGACGTCCAATAATGACCTCAAATGATGTTGATATTTGGTCGAGTTTAGATTGTAAGAAAGTGACCAAAATCCAACGCCGAGCCAACATCTTAAACCAACGTCATATTGATGTCAAACACTGACATTTATTTGTCAGTTATGGCAACCGAAATCCAACATCTGATAGACATAGTGGTAACATCCACACAACTTCAAGCTGTAACATCATTGCACGTTGATATTCGGTTCTAGGTTAGAGGTTGAGCTCTGATGTCAACATGATTTTCATATTCAAACAAAATGCAACGTCTCCATGACGTTAGGGTACAATGTCAATTTGATGTCATGTTGACTTCTTAAGCTTGCTGGGTGTTGAAGGTGGTTTCGGTCATCATACAGTAAACATCCGTCATCTTCTCATCAGTGACATGCATCTAAACAGTTTCTGGGTCAATGCGTGTAAAGATTTTGGACATCTTCCTAAACACTTTTAATCAGGGGTCATCAATCTCGGTCCTGGAGGGCCAGTGTCCCTGCAGGGTTTAGCTCCAACTTGCTTCAACACACCTGCCTGGATGTTTCAAGTATACCAAGTAAGAGCTTGATTAGCTTGTTTAGGTGTGTTTGATTAGGGTTGGAGCTAAAATCTGCAGGACACCGGCCCTCCAGGAACGAGTTTGGTGACCCCTACTTTTATTGCTTCCAAACAGTTTGCTGCAATTATAAATCGCACATGTCTTGAGGTAGTTCATTTTGATGCGGTTTACCTTCTGTGTGGAATTTGATTGGACAGGAATTACTGGACTGATTTCTCTAATCCCCATAGACAAGCAAAAATAAAGTAGTGACTGCAGGCTGAAGGAAAGTAGTGGAGTAAAAGTAATGATACACACTAAACATGTACTCAAGGGAAAGTAAAAGTACAGGTTTTTAAAGCTACATACTTAGTAAATTACAATTTCTGAGAAAAAAATACTCAATTACAGTAATTTGAGTATTTGTAATTAGTTACTTTACACCACTGGTGGCGCTGCATTGCTAAATCAATAATTTATTCGTTTCTTTTCGGCTTAGTCCCTTTATTAATCTGGGGTCGCCACAGCGGAATGAACCACCAACTTATCCAGCAAGTGTTTTTATGCCCTTCCAGCCACAACCCATCTCTGGGAAACATCCATACACACACTCATTCACACTCATACACCACAGACAATTTAGCCTACCCTATTCACCTGTACTGCATGTCTTTGGAGTGTGGAGGAAACCAGAGCACCCAGAGGAAACCCCCGCAAATGCAGGGAGAACATGCAAACTCCACACAGAAATGCCAACTGACCCAGCTGAGCAGGCCCGGATTGGCTAATCGGGAGGACCGGGAGAATTCCCGGTGGGCCGGTCTGTTTTTTGGACGCGAGGGCCGGTGTCCCTAGCTGCTTGCACTCTCAGCAGTCACACTTTTTTCTTCTATTTTTTTATTTGATCATAGCTTTACTCTTTTTAATCATTATTTTGCCGCAGTGCCGCTCTTTTTATTTATTTTCTCGCAGCTCCGTGAGAAAAATGCAGCCTGCAGGTTAACTAATGTTAATGATGATGATGTAATGTAACTATCGACCCCAAACAGCGGCACCTTAGTGAATATAAAAATTCGAATAAAATTAATAATACACCTGCTCAATGGAAATCAAATGATACACTACATTAATAAATCTGACATAACTTGATCAGAAATCTAAAAATAGGAGAAAAAGATTGAGCCATCAAAAGGAAAGTAGTGCTGTGTCTTGAGGGTCACAAGTCATTAGTTGTTTTTTACTCTCACTGTGATAGCTCCAATGTGGTCCAGTGGTAAGCACGTTGCATTTCAATGTCACAGATCTGTGATCGAATCTCTCATGAATTTTTTTTTTTTTTTCGATTTTATTGTTAAGACATAAAATACTGTTAGGGCTGTTGAACATTTGAATTTCTAAAGCAGCAGTTTTCTTGAAAAAGACGTGATAGTGCCATTAGTAACTGAATTGGAATCAGTCGTGAACTGAGGTGGGCCGGTCTGGCTTGAAACTCCAGGGCTGAAAATGAGTCCCACTCCAGCCCTGCAGCTGAGGCTCGAACCAGCGACCTTCTTGCTGTGATCGACAGCACTACCAACTGCGCCACTGCGTCACCCTGCATTGCTAAATCACTTTTGTTTGAATAAAAAATAGGATTATTTATTATTAAACATTGTGAGATGATGGCCGCATAATATTTTAAATTAGACTATGCGTTGCGTTTATTAATGGCTACTGATCTTATCTACTCGTGACCCACCCATAGTAAAACATCAAGTAGCCGACATCTTAATTACATGATCAGCGGATAAACATCAGGACTCGAGAATATGAAAGAATCGCACATAACAGAGTTTTATGCGTCCCCAATAAGCAATGAGAGTGACTCCATAAGGTAACACTACACACACTTTGTGTAATGTGTGAAGTCGTGGACGCATGTCAGTGCAAGGATAACTCATCCTTTAAATGTCCATGCTTAATCATTAATAGATAAGGTCAGTGGATTCGCAGGGTTATAAACAATGTGTGTGTATATGTTTGGCTTGGAACAGCCTTCTGTTAAAAGATTTCACGAGTACACAACTTAAAATACTCGTACTTGTATCAGTTTGTAAAAAAAGTGGTATCAGTGCATCCCTAAAAACAAGAATTAACAAGAATATAGTGGCAGAATTCTGACACTTAGCAGTAATTTATAATGCATAAAACTACTTATTTAAGTTTTTACTCATTTTATTTTTCTAAAGGTGAAAAATTGAAATACTGTAGGACTCTAGAAAATCTACTAAATAATTCAAAATGATCAAGTCAGTTTTAGTTCTTCATGTCTGAACAGCACAACATACCAATAAAGAAATGAATTTAAATAATATAAAGATTTGAGATTTTGAGTTTGTTCAGTATAAATTAAAGACATTATTTGGCTGAAATGTTTATGTACTGTAACAGTGCTTAGTCTAACAAATCACTCATTTAAAAACATATATTAGTATTATTAAAATAAAACTTCACTTGTTAAAGATGCTGATGAGATGAATCTTTTCTCACTATATATATATATATATATATACAGAATTTATTCAAATAATATAATGTCAGTGTTTGCTGCTGATCAGTGATGTGTCAATAATGACCAACTAACCACGTTCATCATCTGAAAACTGAAGAAAATGCTGATAATCAATTCTTCATCCTTAATAATAGACAAATAACCAGAGACACGAATATTATAAAAAAGAACTGATGTGAATAGAATTACCTGCACAGTAGGCTGAAGTACAGAAATATGGTCTAAGCAGCTCATAGATATAATAATTTCTTGGACAGGCTTTGACTCGAATAGGAAAAGAGCCGTAAAAGCAGCAGTAACCACCAGCATAACCGCAGACATCTCGAGTGACGACTCCATCCTCTACTGTTGGGTGTCCACCATGAATCCACAGTGCGATTTCAGTGCCACAACTATACTGCTCAACACATGTGTCTGGGATATGAGCGTTTAGACCGTTAATGAAGAGCCGATACCAGCCACTCCAGGAGACTGAAGTGTCACACTTGGTCACTGGCTTTGATGGCTGACTGCTGTCGGCTCTCCATGGATCGTCCAGCACAGTGTAGGTGTAGCAGGGATCTGCAGAAAAATAAATCATAATTAACAGAATGAAATCAGTCTTAATATAAATGTTCTCTAAATATAAATTCCTGATGCATAAGCTCATTTACATTAATCACACATTTGATATCTCCTGCATTTGCACTGTCATATATTTGTAAATCACCTTATATCTGTTTTATGCAGTGTTTGAGTTTAAATTAGTTTAAATCATTTTCCTCATTATCCAGTCACATGTGTTTTTTTAATCTAGCGAATCAGCTCTGTCTGATCTCTGACTGAAACATCATCAGGTCTCTTCATTACAGAGAGGATGAAGGTTTTTCCCTCACAGCAGCTCATCATCAGACTCTTACTGAAGCAGCATTTCTATATTTTACACTCATTTACAATTTAAACACACTATGAGCACTGATCTGACCATCAGTGGAAATATAATATATGACTAATATAGATGTATTTATAACAGTCAAGAAACATAAAATACAATACAGTAAATTATCAATACAAAATCTTTTCTATTTTTAAATACAATAGCACATTATTTAAGTCATATTTCTTAAACAACTGCATATTTATGAATCTATTTACTTGTAAAAACAAAAATTATAAACAAACATAGATCAAAGTTACTGAGAAAGGTTTGTAAAAAAAGGCACAATGAATTGTGTTAATATTAATAATGTGTTAAAGTTTTAGTTTAGATTTTTCACAGGTGTTTTGCCTGCATTTTTAATGTGCATCAGTTTAATCAGTTTGTGTTTTATGGTAACAGTGAATATCTGTACTTAAAGGAATGATTCTGAATAATGTTCACATTTTTTTCAACATACTGATCTCTTACAGTGTGCTAATCTGACAGTTATTACTGAACTATTGTTAATATCCAGTATGTGCACTGTCAGGCCACACTGGCTGATTCACCATTCACTGATTTACTCTTAGTGTGTAATATGCAGTTCCCAAATACATTTCAGAATGAGCTCAAATTTACAGCTGGGTTAACCGTTAAATAAAAAACAGCCAGATATCACAACACAACTGCTAATGACTGAACACTCCTGTCCATCTTTTCTTATTGTTCATCTGTAGCTGATGTGTGGACTTCACTGATCTCATGAACAACATTAAAACAACATTATTGTCAATATCAAAGCCAAAGCCAGCAGTGTTTCTTTACCAGGTGTGATGATCACCGGTGTGGCGGCTGTAGAGCTGATGATAACACTGCCAACATCTGAAAATGTACATCAATAAAACATTATGAACAGATAAAAGTTCATGAAGGTGTTGAAAACACTTGATATTTGAGTTTATAATGTACATGTAAACCTATTCAGTGGCACAAAAGATTATAACATTCATTATTCCGGCTTTATATGATGCTTCACAGATGCTGGTTAAAGATTCTGCATGAGGAGATAATAAAGTCTCTATACATGAAAAAACTTCATTATAAATGTATATTTAATTTTGTATTTAACACAAATGTCAGATGTTAATATATAATGTCCGTGTGTGCTTCTAACAAGTGCACTAACTGGCCAACTACATAATCTTTCAACTTTAAAATGGCTGCATCCAATCATAAACTGAAATAATGTGAATATAATTACCTGCACAGTAGGCTGAGTTACAGAAAGTTGGACTGCGCAGCTCATAGACATAATAATCTCCTGGACAGGCTTTGACTCCAATAGGATAAGAGCCGTAATAGCAGCAGAAACCACCAGTGTTACCACAGACATCTCGAGTGACGACTCCATCCTGTACTGTTGGGTGTCCACCACGAATCCACAGTGGGTAACTAGTGCCACATCTAAACACTGCAACACATGTGTCTGGGATATGAGCACTCAGACCATTAATGAAGAGCCGATACCAGCCGCTCCAGGAGACTGAGTTGTCACAGTAGCCGTTATTTGTATTATTGACGGATCTCCATGAGTCACTCAGCACAGTGTAGTTGTAGCAGGGGTCAGTCAGATTAGCTGTTAAAACACATGCATATTTAAAAAAAGAAATTAGCATAATTATAATTTTTATAATAATAAAATCCATCCTGAAGAACAGCTTAAGACATTTAACAATTCCCAATTGTTCAGTTTAATAATTCACAATTAATAAAGCTCAACAAAATATTTATTTCTGTAATTTGTCTATATTTCTATTATTCTTTATAATGCACTTACAGGGTTATTTTAATACCAGTGTGAATGCAATATTTAAAGTGTTAATACCAAAATGCAAATTAGGAATGGGCGATACTAGTTTTTTTATTTGATATGATACCGATAGTTTTTGTTAAATTTTTTATGATACCGATACCACTTATTATATAAAATGATAATGTAATTTTTTAAGTATTGCTAATTTAAAAAATCATTACATGTAAATATACATACACACTGCACAGATACACACACACACACACACACACACACACACACACACACACACACACACACACACACACACACACACTTATATTTATTCACCTAATGGTGATGAGAAAGAAAAAGAGAGATGATTTTTTATTCTGATTTATTAGTTTATTTGTATTTGATTATTATACTATATATTATAATACTATACTAGTATTTGCTGTGTTCACTATGTGTGTGTGTGTATATATATATATAATTAATTTTATTGTCAGCTTAGACCCTTTATTAATCCGGGGTCGCCACAGGGGAATGAACCGCCAACTTCTCCAGCAATTTTTTACGCAGCTGATGCCCTTTCAGCCGCAACCCATTTCTGGGAAACATCCACACACACATTCACACACACACACTTATACACTACGGACAATTTAGCCTACCCAATTCACCTGTACCGCATGTCTTTGGACTGTGGAGGAAAACATTTGCTACTTGGAATGTGTCACCTGATGAGCTGCGACGCTTCCGTCATTTTCCGCACCTGCCGAGGGCACTGGAAAGTCTGATCTGGTTGGATATTGCTTTGCCTAAAGTTTTTTGCTGTGATTGCCAAGGCTAGAGTGATGCCTAGTTCAGACTGCGTGATTTTAGCCCCGATTTTGCCTCGCCGACAGGTTTTGAGAAATCACAGGCAAATCGCTGCTCGTGCACATGAGTGACAATCACACAGTATGAACTATCAAAGACACGATCTGAGAGAATCGCCGATGAGTCGCCGATGCCTGTGAGATGTTTGGCGTGCTGAATATCTGGAGCTGTCGGCGATTCAAATCATGCCGTGTGAATTGAGTTTTGACTGAAAATAACACCAGCGATCGGCTACAGCCAATAAGAGAGCAGCTTTCACTTGTGTGTGTGTGTGTGTGTGTATACCTGCTGCAGGCCAGCGGTAGGCTGGGGGAGAAGGTAAAAGCGCTCATTTTCGGTTTATTTGGACCCACGAAATGGAGGAAAAACTAGTGGAGGTTTGACAGGACTCAGGAGCAACCGTGTCTGTTTGACGTTTCATACAGAAAGAAATGAGTTTATTATCAACGTTGAGGAGAAATGGCTAATTCCCTTTAAACCCAGGTGTGCAAACATGTACATGTTCTACCCCATTAAAGGCTTCTTTCTCATTATGTAGTTAATAACAAAAGATATACGACGTGTTTTTGGCTGTGAGACGTAGTTTGGACGAAGTTGTCTGCGATTCTTCCTATAGTAAAGTCATGCAATGTGAATGTCCCTGTCACCGATCCATCTTGCAGTGTAAACAAAGCAGCGACGAAACGCAAGCCCAGATAGTCATGCAGTGTGACAACATCTGACACGACTACTTTGAAAAGTAGTCGGGCGTTCTGCATTTAATTGCGGCTACAGTGCTGTCCTGTTTTCCTGTTCCCTTAATTTTAATTTCTGTTTTCTTGAGTTTGTTGAGTCCTATTTCCCCTATTTGGTTCAGTTGATTGTATACATTTTCTATGAAGTAAGATCCTCCTGTAGTTCTGGGGCCTGTTTCAGTAAGGAGGTTCAAACAACTCGGAGTTTAAACTTGAACTCTGAGTTGATTTACCGAGAGATTAAAAACTCTGAGTTTTCGATTTCAGAATAGCTGATCTGAGTTGGGTCAATCAACTTCGAGTAGACCAACTCAGAGTTAAGCGCGCACACCGTGACTATAAAAAGGCATTATCAATGGAGCGCAGATATTATGAGTGACCATGGCAACATCTTAAAAAAAAGAGATCAGCATTTCTTTCTCCAGCTGAACTTGATCTGCTCATGCAAAATTACAGCAAATATGAGCGTATATATTTAAAAAGAAGCAACCATCAGTGAAACAGAGACAGCCTGGAAAAACAGCTGCTCAAGTTAATGCGTAATTTTTAATTTAAAGTATTTAAATATTTAAATATAATAAAATAAGTAATATAATGTGTGACGTTTAAACTTTTTTCTAAACTTTTATACACGTTGATCAGTTTTAATAGATTAAAAAGTGCACTTGTGTGTCTGCCTTTTTATTAATCAAGTGATAGAGGTTGATAACATTTAGAAGGTAAGCAGAACTAAAAATAATTTTTAAAAAGAATAATAATCCCATTAATCTAGTAACAGTACATGTCAAAGGTTAAGCTAATTATTTATGAAAAAGGACAAGCCTCGTAAGTGACTTTGTTCTGTGTGTGACAAAAATGTAGGCAATAGCTATGTTTCCATCCAAATATATTACATAAATTTGTGCAAAACTGGAATAACGCCTAAAAGATGCGAATAAAGCAGCGTTTTTATACAATGAGTCAAAGAGAACAAAATCGTCACTTCCTGATTAACTTGCGGCAAATATTAACAGTAAAAACAGAATTTACTGCGGTAGAAGAAGCTGCGTCAATTAATTATTTATTTAACAAATGTACTTGCGCCTCAGAGACACAAGACAATGCTGACATGCAATGAACACGTGGGGGCGTTTGAAGCCAGATGCTGAGACTCCCCAAGTCCAGACGCTCGGAGGTAATTAATAATATTCAATAATACTGAAACAGTTCAGGCATTTTAGAATGACCAAAAACAACATTTAAGATGTTCTACAGTGTGCTCAGTCTGCTGGTTTGTCCATTCACTCAATTTTCATCATCATCTCTAACAAAACTTTTTTTAATGTACATACTGTAATTTGTTAAGTGCACTTCGTAGTTTATGCACATCTTTTCTTATCAAATAAAAGTTTAACCTACTCAGTCATGCACATGTTTTATTATGCGTATTTTCAAAAGTTAAGCGAATTATGACGTTTCCATTAATCGTTTTTATGGGCATCTCCAAAATGAGCTCTAAAATAGGTGGCTGGAAACGTAAGGCTAAGGCGAAAAATACGCTTCATCTTTAAAAAAGGGGAGGAGACTGACAGAAACTCAGAGTTTAGAGAATAAAACCTGCTCTGGACCAGGTTAGATTCACAGAGTAAGTTACCACGGTTACTGACTCTGAGTTAAAGTTACCTCTCTTTCAGAAACAGGTTTGACTTACCCCGATTTCTCGAGTTTAACAAACTTACCATTTTGAAACGGAAAACCCAGAGTTTCTCTCATTTCAGGGTTAAAATACTCTGAGTTTTCACTTAACCTGCTTTCTGAAACAGGCCCCTGGGGTCCGTTCTTCATACCTCGCTTAAATGATCTAAGATGATTTGGCAGATCCTGGATCTTTTAATCTTGATAACTGATCTCTCGCTAATTTGGTTCTTCAAACAAGTTCGCGAATCAGATTAGAATGTCTGGATAAACTGATCTGAGATCGCTGCGTGTGTTATGAAGGACAGATCTATCGATCCTCGAAATCATGATCAGCAATGCAACGATTGGCTGACGGCATAGCAGCGTAATGACATCATCTGATTAATATTCAATTATCCATGTGAGCAAAATTACATCAAATTAGCAGTAAATGGTTTGTTAAATATGACACGCAAGAACTTTCCACATTTGTTGTGAGCTGCAGGCTTTACACTTTCATTTGTCAAGACAAGAGTATTCATCATGCATTTCAATGCAAATCAATGCATTTAGTTCTACATTTAGAAAAGATTTTCTTTATTAATGTAGCCGTTTTTTAATCGGTGTTTAAAGAATAACTGGTTGTTTACAAAAGCATTTTGATATTGGTAAAGGTGTCTGCAACTTTTGTGAAGCAAATCACTGGCATATTAACTATCAAAACATGTTTATGACTGCATAAATGTATTATTGCTTAAAAAAATCAAATATTGTGCATTTCTATTATACACAATTTGTTCTAAAGCGATCTAAAAAGTTCATTTCAATAAGTTTTCTCTTTGCACCAGATGGCAGTCTTTGTACTTTCATTTCGAGGGTGCAGATTGCATACGTTTTATTAATATGTATAACTTTATTTATTTTATTAATGACTATAACTTTATATATATATATATATTTAAAAATTATGTATTATTTTCCCAAGTGTATATAACTACTACTGTAAGAAAATATCAGAATTCGGTAAATACTTTCTGTATTATCTTTGCTTGAACTAAGCCGATCTAATCCTGTTTATATGAATTAAACCTGCTCCCGATCAGGTTTGACCTAGCAGAACTGTTGCCATGACAACAACTCTCGGATCAGCTTTGAAGAACGAAACGATCCTGGATCGTGTCAAATCGTCAATATCCAAATCCAGCTAACTGAGTAATCCACGTACGAAGAACGGACCCCTGGTTGGATTTGTTTGTTTATTTTCGTTATTTTGACTTAATCCACCAGCTTTATCTTTTTTTTTTTTTTTTGTAAAGATTTACTGGGGCTCTATTTTCTTCATTATTGATGTTTGGTTTATTTTCCTTTAGTAATTAATTTTGGTTAAAGATTGAACTTTGTTTCTTTTTGTTTAAGGTGGGATTTAATTGAGTTGTTCCTCATTTGTAAATATATATCTAATGCGTAAATTTTTGTTCATTTTTATAATTTCTTTTTCGTGTAAACTTGTTTCTGTTTTTTTTTTTTTTTTTTTTTTAAACAGGGCATTTGTCCAATTGACTTGTCTGCTTGTAACCGGGCCTGAGCTCCCAGGAAGGAAGGCTAATTTTATTGGCGATTTTTAGGATTTTTCTCGCAGTGTGTAGTATCTTTGTATGTGGATGTGCCCTTTACACAGTGAGTGCAGTGGTTTCACTGCATGAAGTGCAGCTTGGTCACCTTCCCTGGCTGGTGAGCTCTGGCTCTGGAGCACAATTTGTAATTTTACGAACCACAATGTCAACGTTGCAATATTGGTTTAATCATGTTTTTACTTAAGGCTTGTTAATAAAGAGATTATTTTTGTACTGTGGCCAAGGTCTCTGATTCTAATTGGTGGAACGAACTTGTGCGTGCCTTTTATATAGGTGGTGTGTGTATTAATTCTTTGGGTGAAATTCCCAAGGAATTAGCCAAAAGTGAGAGAGAAAGAGAGTTTTGCTTCCTTTAAAACTCTCCTATAATGTCTTTTGTCAGACAGAGGGAGACTAAGCAGAGGTACACTGGGCATCTTGTTTTTGTTCCGCTTCTTTATAAGGGTGCTTTCACACCTACACTTTTGTTTCGGAACGTATCTCGTTTGCCCAGTTAGCGCGGTTCGTTTGGCATATGTGAACAGGGCAATTGCGCTCTGTTCCGCGCCAAAGTAATCGCTCCAAGATCGCTTGAATGAGGTGGTCTCGGCTCGATTGAAACGAACACTGGAGCGGTTCGATTGCAGTGAGAAAGCGATCCGATCCGAGCGCGGTTATATCACAGTGTTTTATGGATATGTAATAGGCTTACGGCTATATGAAGAGAGAATTATGAGTACGGCGGGAAGTTTCGCGAGACTCCGGATGCCCGCAAACGAGTGATGATCTCCCGGTAATCTCGCGTCTCTCTCCCGGTCCTCAAATAGGCATCGTAGCGCACCCTTCTTACCCCTCCCTACCGTGTCTCTCCTCAGACACGTCGCGCGCGCGCACCCTGTCAATCACCACCAAACCACCACCTCTCCTGACAGCTTAGCGGGACGCTGCAAAATAAACCCTGACACTCTGACCAATGTGAGCAGAGTTTACTCGCACGTGACTTGTTTTAGCTCTTTTGGACCGATTAGAAACTTTGCAGTGTGAAAGCGAACCGCTTCAAGAGCAAAGAGCAACAATCTAACAATTGTAATCTCTGTTTCGGAACAACTGAATCGATTCACAGGTGTGAAAGCACCCTAGTTTTGCTTGTATTGTTGCTGTGTACGACTTTTTTTTAATCACAAATATTGCTTGTGCAATGCTTTTCAGCTAATAAGCAAGATAACACGCTGCATTACCTCTTTGCCATCGTGTCATTCCATAATGCAGAAGTGTGTGACTTGCGTGTGTTGAGTACGCAAGTTATCTAAAAGGCACAGGATCGCTCACGTGACATTCCGCCGCAGATTGATTGGTGTAACGTCTTGTATACATAGCGTCACAGCGCTAAAACATTCAGGGGTCTGTTCTTCGTACGTGGATTACTCAGTTAGCTGGATTTGGATATTGATGATTTGACACGATCCAGGATCGTTTCGTTCTTCAAAGCTGATCCGAGAGTTGTTGTCATAGCAACAGTTCTGCTTGCTCAAACCTGATCAGGAGCAGGTTCAATTCATATAAACAGGATTAGATCGGCTCAGTTCAAGCTAAGAAAATATGTAAAGTATTAACCGAATTCTGATATTTTCTTACAGTAGTAGTTATATACACTTGGGAAAATAGTAAATATTTTTAATATATATATATATATATATATATATATATATATATATATATATATATATATATATATATATATATATATATATATATATAAATTTATAGTTATTAATAAAATAAATAAAGTTATACATATTAATAAAACGTATGCAATCTGCACCCTCAAAATGAAAGTACAAAGACTGCCACCTCGTGGTGCAAAGAGAAAACTTATTGATATGAACTTTTTAGATTGCTTTAGTACAATTTGTGTATGATAATAGAAATGTACAACATAAAAAAATAAATAATACATTTATGCAGTCGTAAACATGTTTTGATAGTTAATAGTGATTTGATGCTTCACGAAAGTTGCAGATGCCTTTACCAATATCAAAATGCTTTTGTAAACATCCAGTTATTGTTTACACCGATTAAAAAACGGCTACTATAATAAAGAAAATCTTTTCTAAATGTGGAACTAAATACATTGATATGCACTGAAACACATGATGAATACTCTTGACACATGAAAGTGTAAAGCCTGCAGCTCACAACAAATGTGGAAAGTTCTTGCGTGTCATATTTAACAAACGGTTTACTGCTAATTTGATGTAATTTTGCTCACATGAATAATTGAATATTAATCAGATGATGTCATTACGCTGCTGTGCCGTCAGCCAATCATGGCATTGCTGATCATGATTTCTAGGATCGATAGATCTGTCCTTCACAACACACGCAGCGATCTCAGATCAGTTTATTCAGACATTATAATCTGATTCGCGAACTTGTTTGAAGAACCAAATTAGCGAGAGATCAGTTATCAAGATTAAAAGATCCAGGATCTGCCAAATCATCTTAGATCATTTAAGCGAGGTACGAAGAACGGACCCCAGGTATTCAGAAAATATTAAAAATATAGTTGAAATATTGATACTTAAAATATATCAATACCAAATTAGAAGCTTCTAAGTATCAATATATCGATACTCGAGCATTGATGTGCACATCCCTAATGCAAATCATTATCACCTTTTTTGGGACTTCTCTGTTTCAAGATATCTTTAAATCTGTGATGCACATTGATTTTATTTAGTGAATATATACCAGAGAAATGGTTAAAAAGACAAAAATATTTAATGAATATCCTCTGGGTGGCTGTCAAAAAGAACATTTACCAAAAAAATGTTGTAGCAAGAATATCTATTTATGTCTAATAAAATATCAGCTTATTAGAAAATCACTTTAAAAAAAGATATTCATACTTTAAAAATATAAAATATATAATTAAGTGTTCCCCATATACTTGTTCTTGTAGATATGCACAGGCTTTAGATGAAGAACAATTATTCATTTACAGTATTATTATACAGTATAATGTCTTTCCTATTATACATATTATATTCAAGTTATAAGACGCTAATACAATTAAGATAATTACAGATATATATTATAAGCTGAAATTCTAAATACACTTATTTCCTAATGGTAACAATTTCTTTTTTTAACTATTAATAATTATTTTGCTACTACTAGAAGTCTAAACTCCTGTAATCCTGACACTGTGCTCTGCCTCAACAACTAACCAATGATTGCACAATAATGACGGTATTCAATATTTAAATATAGACAATATTCATTGTGTCAGTAATGGAGGGATCAGACATGAGGTGCTCAGAAAACTGTCAATCAGAGTTACTGAAACAGCAGGAATTATTGAGAAAAACAAGATAAAGCAGTGGAGCATTACATCTCTATTCAGTTAAAACACAGCAGACAACAGTATAGTACATTACCAGCCGTGCTCATCACTGGTGTAACCATTAGAAAGGCCAAGATAAGTGTGGAATCTTCTGAAAAAAATTAAATTAAAAAGGTTACCATTAAGTGAATAGACATTCAGGCTTTTATTTAACAGCTCATGCAAATATTTCTCATCATCTTTTCTCACCCTATTATGGAATTTCCTCTCTATTCTACAACAGGGTTTCAGCAAATTTCACCAAGTAAATTTTAAAACTTAAAAATATTTTTAAGACCATTATGATTGCAATTTTTCAAATGGCCCAGATGGAAAAGATTTTTATTTGCCTTATCAAGAAAAAAATCGTATTTAATAATACAATAATAAACAATGAATAGTAAATATAGAATATTTTAGATATTTCTTCGTAAAATATTTTAAATATTGTGTAAAACCATCATTTCTGTATTTGTATCCATACACTTTTTTTCCACCATAAATTTTTTTTCCAAATATTTTAAAGGATTTAAAAAGTATAATAATATAAATCTATGCACAACAATCGGTTCAGGTTGGTGTCCTCAGCAGTAAATACATGGAGCACTTTTAAACAAATGTGATTGTAAGGAAAATAATTAAAGCATTACGTTAAATAGAGTGAAAATTACTTTTTTAAATAAAAAGTTAAACGTTGTATTGAGATAGATTGTTGGTGATTGGTGTTGGCTAGATTGGGTAGCTATACAAAGGAAAACCAAAGGATTTAAACCAAAACCAAAGAGATTTATTGCAGCACAACAGTGGAAAATTAAACCGTATCAAAGAGCTTAGAATTACCAAGAGGCGAAACTCCAGCGTAATTTGGGAAACAGCCGCTAGATGGCACGGCAGCCACTTTGGAATGAAAATTCCAACAGAACAACAGCATATTATAAGTCTGTAAAATAAACTATTAAAAGTGCTGATGATTGTGATAGAAAGTGCTTCATTGTCATCTGTCAGATTGTATCTCAGCTTTAATGCGCTTTTTAAATAGATAAATAAAGCAGCTGCTTGCCATTGCGACAGCAATAGGACCCAATGGAGATCCGACCGCTTTAACTCCAAACAGGTGGAATCCGGGGCTGTTGCTGGGCGCTGCTGTTGCACTGGAACATTCTATTGAGTGCAGCCTTTCGGTCATTCTAAGCTCTTTGACCGTATCCTGTCCTGCCCGGTTTGGCACGAAATGGAACGATTCAGCATAAAAAACAGTATTCAGCACAATAGTGGAAAAGCGGCTATAAGCATGTGATCCTCTCGAAATTATTTTATAAATAAACTTCACGTAAATTCAAATGAGATTGTGCTCTCTTCAAAAGAAGGCGGAGCCACAAATGCCTGTGAGTCAGCATAGTGGCAGATTTAAAAACAAGACTGACATACTATGCTAATGAGGGAAAGATGGTCACTAATGGGCGGGGCTTCCCCCTCTGATGACACGTACAAAGGGAGAATGTCAATCAAAGTGTTTCTGCAGACTGTTTTTATCAAGTCTGATTATAAAAAATTAATATATGTTTACCAGTAGAAGCTGCTTATTCACACACTGCTGCCACACAACTGTTTACTTGCCTTATAAAACAGACTTTTGCATAATAGGTTCCCTTTAAGTAGTTGAGTGTTTGCTTTTCACAAATCACCAACACACTAAAGTTGTACTTTTATCAATGCAAATAAATGAGCCACTGATACACTTGAGCTTTCAAAGCAGTTACAATGAGTTTCATTTAAATATTTTCTCCAAGTGACTTATGTCCAAAGCAAATACAGATTGTGTTACTGTAGCTCTGACTCAAAGACACTTATTCATGCATCACATAGAAAATTTTACTGCATTTAAATAGTAAACGTGTGTGTGAGATCGATCAACATGCATGAAAATGTTATACGTACGCATTATGACAGAGATGGTACTCGGTGCTTTTAGAAACCCTGAAATATGAAAAACACAAATGATTCTGTAGTGATTTGTACTGCAGTTTGACAATGTGAAATCTTCATTCATTATATAAACTCAGCAGAGTGATAAGAAACAATCTTACTTTTATGCAGAATTATGTCGGTCATTGTCATCTATGACAGATGTGTTTCTTTTTATCCACTAATCAGTCCAGAAAAGGAGTTTCCTTCACAGTTCAGAGAAAAAAATTTAATTAGGACTGGCTATAATGCAAAACCAATCACCAAACATACAAAAAATAAATAAATAAATAAATAAAGGTTTGTTTTAAATTTTTTTCACACAGACAAGTAGGTTTTACAATCCCCGTAGGAGTTCTACTTGCATAAATGTTTTTATACTGCACACACTGTAAACTCTGTCCCTCTGCCCCAACCCTGAGCCAATTTCTCACAGAAACAAAACATTTTTAAATTTAAATTAAACAGTCCTGACCTGGTCTAAGCCCAAATTAATTACACCCAAATCTCACAATCCTGGCATGACTTACATGATTCAACATCTTCATTAAGAGCGGAAAGATCTTACCTGATGTACTGTGAGCTGAAACACAGTGGTCTTCACCTGAAACAGTTGACTACCTAACAAAGTAAATATTTGTGTGTTGTGATGTTTACCGTTAAGTTATCGCTCCATCATCCATGACGACGAAATATGAGCTCGTATACACCGTTTCCTTGAATTCAAATTTTTATTCAAAGTAAACAGTAAACTTACAAAGGCCTTCACAAACACAGCTACAATATCATATTGTTTATTAAGACCTTGAAACTACACCAAAAAGATCTGAATGAAAAGGAAAATTAATCATTCACATGCTTTAATGCATGGCAGCACGGTGGCTATGCGGTTAGCATTGTCGCCACACGGCAAGAAGGCCACTGATTTGAGTTTAAATTGAGTTTATCCAATTTTCCAAGGACGACTCCGGGGGAAATCGGAGCACTCAGAGAAAACCCACGTATCATGGGGAGAACATGCAAACTCAACACAGAAATGACTACTGGCCTAGCCGGGACGAGAACCAGTGACTTTCTTGCTGTGAGGCAACAGTGCTAACCACTGAGCCACCCATGTTGCAAATATTCCTGTCAAAATATAAAACAGTCCTTGTGGATGAAACATTCGTTTTTTCTGTGACAGCTTTCGAGCTTGACATGCAAATATATTTTATGAAACCTTTTTACAGCTTAACTTTTAATGTATAACACTATGAAAATGAAAACATGTGGCCTCCCTGCTTAAATATATTCACTCATTTACATGACATTGTATGACGCACATCAATATTTAAAATGTGAAATGATCACAATCAGCATTCTGAGCTCAACAAACAAAATATAATAATGCAAGATCAGTAAATAAAGAACTTCACAACTCATCATCTGATTACATATGACGCAAACTCATGTTATTTCCCTTTACCATAAGCTTAAATGTTTTTAGACAATTACCTACATTTAACTGAAAATATTTAATTATTTTAATAACCATTTACAAATTTATTATATAACAACAATCAGCCATGCTATATTATTAACAATCTGCAACAATATGCTTTTCATTCACCAGCAATAACCCAGATGACATGATAGTTAATGCCAGACATTTTACAATAAACATAAAAAGTCTGTATCATATAAAATAACCTGTAAAATAGTGTTGGTTTTATTTGTTGCACTTGATACCATGTCCAGAGCAAAGACATGTGAAGCAGTTCTTGTACTGTTGCCTGATCTGGGGAGAAGGAAAGCTGAGTGAGTTTTGGAGATCAATTTAACCTCTGAAATGATCAGATTGATGAACAGTGAACGTTAAACAGATTAACAGAGTCAGACAAAGAAAAGTGATAAGAAGACAGACAAAAACTGAAAAAAATATAAAGAAAAGGCATCATGTGTGTGTGTTTAAACACAGAGAAACACTCAGTTCAGGTATTTTTTAAAGGTCTGGTGAACACAGAAACCTCAATTTTATAATCAATAATTTCAGAACTTGAATTTGCAATCAGATGTCAGCAATACATGCATTATCAATTACATGCAGTAATACATGAAAAAGCAAAGCAACTATCAGCATGACTGAGTTCATGAAACATGATATGGTCGATGGATTACTATTTAGTATAGGGCCAGACAGAACATGCGGACATTTTTTGCTATTTCTGTGCAGAATATTGTCAAGAAACTGCTGATTTATGCGGAAAGATTTTGGGAGTATTATTACTAAAAACTTAGTATACAACATTAAAAATAATTAATTTTAACTAGTATTTAATGTTTATAATGCAAATCCATCTAGATCCACTTATTTGGTAAACAAAGCAAGTCTCTCATATTACATCTCTACTAAAAGACAGAAAATATAACTTTACAAACTATATTGTAAATAAATCATGTGAACATTTTTATGTTAGTCAGTAATATTACTGTAATTCATTTAAAAACTGAATAACTATAAATTTACACACATATACGCAAGTAAATAAATAGAGTCAACAATGGGCTGAAAATCTGCAGATTTCTGCGCACACAGATTCCGTGTGGGCCTACTAACAAGTAATAAACTGAAGGGGACCAACAACACAGCCTTGAGGGACTCCTTGAGAGAAAGGACTCTTAAGGCTGATTTATACTTCTGCGTTAAACGCACATGTATGCCACGGCGTTGATGCATAGCCCTTTGCCGTGGCCGTTGGCGTCACTGACGTGCACCTCTCAAAAAACTTAACTACACGTCGCAACGACTCGTAGCGCAAGCTCTGTGATTGGTCGGCTTGGTAGCGCTGACGAGTCTGGGCGGGACCGAGAGCCGCGCGATTGGCGCTAGCCCAATGGAGCGAATGTTTACAAGTGTTGAGTCCCGTGAAGGAGCTCCGGATGGAAAGTTTTGTTTTGTGTTTACCTCATAGTTAAAGTTGCTGCACGTCCGCCGGTTGCTGCCTCAAAATGAGCGAGTTTGAGCCACTTGTACATCCCGGAAGAGTTCAAGAAAAGCAAAACAGCAGCGAAGAAACTCGACACAGAGGAACATTTACACCTCACTGCCAACTAGCGTTTCGGAAGTGTTAATGCAGACCAACAGAGACAGCAGCAGAAGTATAAATGCACAGCTATGCATGCGCTGTGAGTTACGCCGGTCATGTGACGCAGAAGTATAAACCAGGCTTTAGAAGATTTTAATTCAGGGGCAGCACTGAAGAGATGTCAAGATAGCAAGACAGCAGACAGTAGAGGCTCAAATTGAGTAAATGTCTGACCTCATTATTGAGCACACAGTAGATCAGGAAGATGAAGGTTCCCTGCTGAGAGTTCAAGACCAGGAAGACGATCTCCAGCACCTCACTGCTATTAGTGAAGAAACCCAGAATCCAAGGACAACCAAGAACCACAAACTGACCCAGTGTTTTAAACACCATAACCCTGTAGAGTGCCAAAGAACATTCTTGTTTATTATATAAAACTTAAGTAAACATTTACAGTGATGTGTAAACTGTCTAGGTTAGAGCTTTGTTTAATTATTAATCGCCTGTGTTATTTCCAATAGTGACAAAACAGGTTTTTACTTGGTTTGCTTCATCTGTGAGACTTCAGCATTGAGATTTTTGAGAGTCGAGTTCAGAGTGATGACGATTTTAATGAAGAGAATCAAGTTTAACTGCAGAAAGAAAGAAGAAATGATAACTTTAGCTTTTATATACATTTATAAGCTGTGTTAAATGCTCAAACTTACTGCTAGTATGACACAAACAGGACCCAGAAAACTCCAGATAAACCCTTCATCTGTTTTAATCCAGCAACTGATTAGAGGAAAGCACAATATTATGATAATTAAATACATTTATCAAACAGAATATAGCAGTTACAGATTTTAATCTTGTGTGTGACGTTGTTACGACCTGAAAAGAAATGCAGACTTATCAGGCAGCAGAAAACAGCCCTGAGCTTATAATCAAATTAACAAATAAACAACACCAACTCACTGTTCACTGCCGTATCCTTCTGGAACCAGCCCAATAGACACACACACCACAACCATAGCAAGCACATATCCAATCACACACAGGAACCCACTGCTAAGCACCTCCCTCTTTTTGGAGCTGATCTGTGACAGGTTTTTGACACAGATGAAGAGCAGCACAGCTTCAATGAACATCCACACAAAGGCGGAGAGGAAGAGGAAGTGCAGAAGGCCTGCTATCGCCACACACAACACCTGGAGAGCATGAGAGAGGGTTATGATGATTCTCAGTGCGGCTGTGCTGAGCTGTAGAGCTCCTTCATCATTCTCACCTGCTGAGGGCGAATGAGGCTCAGGAACTGTTGTGTGAGCAGAAACAGAAGGTGAGCCGACAGCAGACTGATGCAGATGTTGATTCGAGCCACATTATTGACTCCAGGACTCCACTGACAAAGAGCAAAGGACAACAGAGCCAAACTGAAGAACACCAGACCCACGATCACACACACCAGATCCAGCAGCTCCAGCAGATCGCTCTGAGAAAACATGCAGAGAACATGAGTGCCAGATCTGTGCTGCTCTTCAATGCTCTCTAGAAATGTTCTGGTACCGGTGGTGGACTGCTGCTGGTCTGCATGATGAGAGCGAATGTGGACAGATGAACACAGGAACACACAGTGTGGCTGCTGTTGCTGTTTAACACAGAACAACCATCTACAATCCACTCGCTGATATTCCAGTACACACAGGACAGAGAACCGCTGGGGTCAAACTCCTGCAAGAAGAAGAAGAAACAAGCAGAAAACATGAGCAGAGTGAATATTAGATGTGTTCAGATGTTGATCAGTGCTGATGTTGGACTAAAACACATTTCAGTCTCTCACTCTGATGTGTCTGAAGGTGAAGTTGACTGCTTTGGTGAGTGCAGTGTTGCTGGTTTTGGGAAGAGTAGCTGAGATCACAGTGGACATCATGGTTTTAATGGTGTCATTAGTTGTGTTGAAGAAGTCGGCCTTCAGTAGATTCTCCATTGTGGTGTAGCTCATGAAAGCCACAGCAGATCCTGTGGGACAGAAACAGGCTTATAAGCTACACTTTATAAAAATAAAGTCAAAAGAGTAAATGTGGTTTAGTGGTGGTGAAATGAGGTTTCATTATACATAAAAAAAATTACAGCAAACATTTAACTCACTGTTATTGTTGTTCTTGGCGATGCCAATAAGATCGATGTCTACAGAAGAATTTGTTGTGTCAAGTTGAGGGATTTTATCTAAGGTCACCTGTGGTCCAACCATGAAGACTTGTCCCTCTAATTACAAACAAACATGACGTTATGCTAATTTACTTTACCATTTCATAGATTTCTAAATCAAATGATTAAATAATATAACACTACGTCACTGAGCCAGTCACACCAATGAAGTGCATGAAAATTTCCTTCTACGCTTAAAATCCTCATCAAAAAATGATTTCTTAGAAATCAACTTCAAATGTGTAAGAAGACCCAAAACTCATCTAGAAGTGGATGTTCCCCATGAGTACAGGCCATTTTAGGATGTTCATTAAGCAGCAGGAAACCAATCATTCACCACATTGACATTGAGCTACTGCCTGAGGCAACACAAGTTACTCAGTGTATATTCTGTATATTGGATAGGTATTGAACAAAGCATTCTTTGTACTTTGAGTCAATTACAGAAACCCAAAGTCAAACATCAAGCATTACTAAAAGTTTTTATGTTTTATGCTGACCCAGAACAGCTTTGTAGAACTCAAATCTTCACAAAACTGAATTTAAGGAACACCTCTCCAGTGTCTAGGAGTACCAGCTGATGCTATGGGCTGGTCAACCCATTGATAATCTTTCAAAGGTACATGAATAAAGCATTCAGTGAGTTCCTGAAGCACTTTGTTGTGGTTTACATCAATGTCCTGTTGATTTACTGCTAAAGGATAACAGAACATTGTAATCAAGATACGCAAGTCCTCCGAAAGCTGAATATGCACCAACTGTACCTTAAGCTGGTAAAAACTTCATTTCCCATACATCCACTTTTGTGGTTTATGTCATAACAGAGGCTAGAACACAGATGGAGCCAAACACCAACTCAAAGTCATCACGGATCTCAGAAATCTTGAATCCATTCGTCAAGCAAAGACTCAACCTCAGTTTCACTTCAGGATTCAACTCCACTCTTACACACTGACCAGATACCAAGAATCATCGAGCAGATGCCCTGCCAAAAGTTAAGCTGCCTTTTCTTAAAGTAGCACCTCCTGAACCATCCTACCTCTAGATATCACCCTCAATCCAATGCAACGGTCCATTAATGATCAGATCTGGACTTCTAAACCAGCTCTGCTGTGGCTCCATATGCTATATTCTACATACTGTGCATCTTTTGTGCAACCTTCATGGACTCATGCACACATCTTCAGGATCTGGATCCAGGCAATCAGCATACTTGATGATCTCTATCTGGTACTGGAGGTCCACTATGACCCATGATGTTCCTCTATATGTCTAAGTATGTTCATCTGTGCTGTCTCCATGGTTCCTTGACAACTGTTCTGTATTTCCCATTAACCTTGGTCCAATTCCTGAAAAACACCTACCAATAGCAAAAGCTGTGTTCTGGTAAATGTGAATGGTTGCTGATAAGCTTGCAAACTCATTCTGGACATTGGATAACATACTCCTCTGGAAACAGCAGAGATTCTCTTCTATAAATCTTTCACCATTTTGGGATTCTTGAAAATCTTGTGTCCAACAGAGGGTCCCGTTTAATATCCAGACTGTGGCCAGCTGTTTTTGTCAAATTCCACAGTTTCAGTAAGCTTACTTTCCAGTTATCTCTCTCAATATGACCAGACTGAGTGTAAGATCTAGGACATTTGGAGATACCTCTGGCTAAAACCATCAGCAGACCTGGAGCCATTGCCTAACCTAGGCAGAGTACAGACAGCCTTATATAAACTCTTATTTCTCAGCCATGAGCCCACAAGCTCAATCCTGTTCTAGTGCATGTTTGGAGTATAAACCATCACTCCTTCCCTGCCTATGGGAGCCGTCAGATGTCACTGCACTCAATCACTGGTACCATAAGAGCGAGGGGGTCTGGGAAAGAGTTCATGTTCATTTTCAAAGATCACTAAAATACAACATGCCAGGGTGATATTCAACTCCTCAACACCACCCTGGGCATAATGTCTGGCTCTCAGCAAAAGACATCCAACTCACACACATGATCCTCTCTGTGCTGCTGTCTCAGTCCGTGTACCTGCACACTGCGGTGCTTCACATGACAGAAGCGCACAACCAGACTTCAGTCAGCCAAAAGCAAATCACATTTACATTCTTTGAATCATCTAACCCCTAAAACCATTCACTTAATAAAAATGGTAACAGTGTGTAACAGGATTAATTTTTAAACTCCTATTTGCCTGTATACAGACTGTGTATGTGTGTATTTTTCCCTGTTGGACTCTTGTAGAGAGGTGCCAAATACACCAACAGTTCATATCATCACAGATTCAACTAATATTTTTTTTATTTTCTTATATTTGCAAGTGTTGCTCAGTTTGAGCGAGTCAAAGAGGAGCAGGTCTGAGCTGGTGTGTTTGAGTCTCTGATATATAATCTCAGGTTCATCATCAATAATAACAGTGTCTCCACTTACCTACAGCTGCAAGAGTAAAACTGACATTGGCACTTGTTTCTGTCGGCTTCACCAATGTAGAAATGAGTTTCTCGCTGCTTTTCAACACTTTAGTTCCATATGAGGCTAGCTGAGCTGGACTGGCTGATGATGAAGACACTGAAATCTTCTCTGAAGCGTTGAAGACCACAGTCAAAATGTCGGTCACCGTCTGATTTAATGATCAAACACACGGATGTAAAGACAGACAATAAGATAAAACTGCTGTCAGTCGACTCTAACAGAACTGACTTTATTCTGTTTCTCTTGAAGACTTACATTCAGTGGAAGCTCTTGAGCTGTAATGTTCTCTATCTGCTCAAGAAGATTTTTTAGACATCCAGAGCTCTGATTCTGAAATCACAATTCAGCTTGTGTCCTCAATAATGTTTTACAACATTAATAACAAAGTAAGCTTCTGAACAAAACCAATAGAAACGCACAATCATTGTTAAATTACATGCATGCAACACAAATATAATCGCACAGCTCTCAAAACTATTAAATGTATATTTCAGACACTCAACTTACAGAACATCCTTCCTGCAGCGTGATATTTATAACTGCAATGAGAGAAAATCACAGTGATCACAATAATAACACAAATCAAATGGAAATGATGTTCATGAAAATGTCTGCAATGATCTGCAACTGAACATCTCAGATCCTCTTTAATCCTTCATCTTTATGTAGAGACACAAACACACTCACACATGTTCAGTTCTACAGACCAACACACACTCAGTCAAAACACACTCAACAGAGGAATCATCAGACTACATTACCAGCTGAGCTCGTCGTCTGTGGTGTAACTGTTGTACTGGTGCTGCTCATGTTGGAAACAACTGGAAAACAATCAACAATCAGAAAAATAATACTGAACATACAAAGAGTGCATGAAAACATTAATGTCAAGGTTTCAAGAGTGAAAAAGGAGTGAGGACTCAAATGCAGACTAGAAAATGGGTTTATTAATTAATAATTATTAATTATAAAATAAAACAAAAAGCAAAAAAAAAAAAAAAATACCCAGAGGAGGAAACATAACTGAACACAAATAAAGAAACAAACTGTACTAGACAGACTGTCAGGGATCAGGGCTGGAACAAGACTAGATAATGTAGAATAAACAACGATGAACAATGATGCAGGACAGCAGACATGAGGAGACTATAAGCAGACACATTAACAAACAAACAGATGAACAGAATAAACTAATAATGGGTTAACAAGTGGGACTAGACAATAGACAGGAGCACATGACACAAAGAAACAACACACATCATGTGCTCACGTAAAAACAGGACTAGAACACGCAGCCAATGAGAGAAACCATTAACCACATGAAACTCGACACTAAAGCACGCAGCCACAATGTAAACACCAGGCCATGTGCTAAACACCAACAGGACACAAGACTCGAGTACACAATGAATACAAAGTCCTACCGCGCACTCACACATGTAACGTGCATGTTCCAATCCCAGCGCCAAGCGAAACCACCTAGACCAGGGATGGGCAAACTTGATCCACTTGTCCCTGCAGAGTTTTGTTTCAACACTAGTCAAACACACCTGAACAAACTAATCAGTGTCTTCAAGATCACTAGAAATCTATAAGCAGGTGTGTTTGATTAGAGTTGGAGCTAAACTGTGCAGGACACCGGCCCTCCTGGACCGAGTTTGCCCACCCCTGACCTAGACTGAGGCGCTGAGAATGAAACAGCACGCTGCAGACAGAACAAACAGAAACACCAGGACAAGAGCGCACATCCCTCGCACACCCTGACCTCACACAACCGCATCATGATTGCGCTTATAGAAAAGACCAAGACAGACAATGACAGGAATGAGCACTTGACCTGAGAAAACTGGAGCTGAGCACAACATACTAGACAAGACAGCACTATTGTCTGAACTCTGCTGCCAAAACAAGTAGGGATGCACCGATACCAATTCTATTTTTGTACCCCTTCCCCTTCCCCTTACAACCGAGTGTTAAGGGGAAGGGCTTCAAAATTTACCCCTAAGAACTGGAACAGCACTACAGCACCTGCACACGTCATCATGTGTCAACACAATCTCTTGCTTCATTTGAGATCAGACGATCGCGACTGCTGGAGTGATTCCTGTTGTGTTATTTTTTGGTATTAATCTTCAGGAAATCACTGAAGGCAAATATTATGTTATCAAAACAATCTAATGTGGCAATAAGATCGTAATTGTACTGTGTATTTACACCGTGGCCATATTCATCAATGTGAACACACCAAAAACAACATTAAAATTTTAGCAGACACTGTAAAAAGCTCATTCTCAGCTGCTGGACATCACTGACAGGGGATTCCAGTGTCATCGAGTGTCAGAATGTTGTGACACTGCTATACAGGAGTTATGATTAGGGATTATTAGCCAAATGTAGCTATCTCTCTCTTAGCTATCGCTCTCTCTCTCTCTCACCAGCGGCAGTTGACACACGCTGCATAAGGGTACTATACACACTACACAGCATACACTGGCAAGATGACAGGTGCTGAACTCCACGGGGCCAGTTTTATTTGTTGCTGATTTGAGTTTTTTTCTTTTTTTAAAATGCCATTTTATTTTTAAAATCTCTCAAGTTAATATAGGCTATCAGGTAACATAATCTCCCTCAGAGATATTGTAGTTCAATAATGTGGTGCGCAGTATGACTATTGACCAGCACCACCCTCTAAGTTTACACACTGCATAGACTATAGGCCTACAGCTCTGGTGTATAGAATAGCATGTTTTAGACAGAGAGACATGCTACATTTAGTTTTTATTGTAAAATATATATTATAAGCCAGTACACAGTAAAATATAATATTTTGAATGGCTTGCCTATTGGTAGCGTATATAAGTGTTAGGCTTAAATAGGCTAAGCATATTTTTGTTACTATTAAAACATTAATACAAACTACTGTAGCCACCCTTTATTTTTTCATTTGCGTATATTTTTATTTATCCAACAAAAAATGCAATGAATTGTTTATTTTGGTTTTCATTTTATTAAAATTAATATAATTATTAGGCGACACAACTTCTACATAAGAGTGGCTCTGATTGCGTATTTACACATATCCTGCAGGCTCAAAGACATTTATGCCTGTTAATTTCAGTGCTGTATTTTGACAGATTTAGCATAGGCTTCAGCTATTCTACCTGTCAGCTGGTACCAGCATCAGTTTTGCGACTTGACTTGTGTGGCATCTACGTATCGATGCCTGGATTACAGCGAGAGAGAGAGAGAGAGAGAGATTAGGTCAAACCTCAGATTTGATGTGGTCACACGTCACAGTTACTTTACTGGAATTTTTTAATATTAGTTCATCTAAATTAACTTTTCATTCAATTAAAAGCCGAAATATTGCCAGACAGAGGGAGCAACTTTTGGTTTTATAAGAGAGCAGCTTCAGTGATAGAAAGAGTACTGAAAATCATACTCAAGTAAAAGTAGCATTACTTACTACATTACTAAAATGTAGTGCAAGTAGAGTAAAAGCATCTGTTGTAAATATTTCTCAAAGTATGAGTAAAAAGTAAACCTTTCAAAAGTACTCATGAGTATTGAGTATTACGCTGTGAAAAGCTGATGCATTTACATGTAAATTGTGGATGTGTGTAAATGTGACATTCTGTAGTGCATTTAGTTATCGCCCACACAACATCATAGGACATTAATATTAGGTTAGATTTAGGTTGTGATGTCAGGTGACCAAAATTAAATGTCTAACTGAGTACAACATTATTTGAACGTCCAATGTAAGCACCATTAGCCAAGTGGTTAAGTGCGCCAACATATAGCACCATGGTGCTCAGGGCGACCCAAGTTCAATTTCCAGCTTGAGGTCCTTTGCCGACCCTTCCCCTCTCTCTGCTCCCAATACTTTCCTGTCTGTAACCTCCACTGTCATTTCCAATTAAAGGTGAAAACCCCCTTTAAAAAATCATTATTTTAACGTCCAATAATGACCTCAAATGATGTTGATATTTGGTCGATTTTATGTTGTTAGAAAGTGACCAAAATCCAATGTCGAGCCAGCATCTTAATCCAATGTCATATTGAGGTCAAATACTGACATTTATTTGTCAGGTAGGGCAACTGAAATCCAACATCTGATAGACATAGTGGTAACGTCCACACAACGTCAAGCTGTAACATCACTAGACGTTGGTATTTGGTTGGTTTTAGGTTAGAGGTTGAGCTCTGATGTCAACATGATTTTCATGTTCAAACAAAATGCAACGTCCCCATGACGTTAGGGTACAATGTCAATTTGACATCATGTTGACTTCTTGTGCTTGCTGGTTGTTTAAGGCCATTTCGGTCATCATACAGTAAACATCCACCATCTTCTCATCAGTGACCTGCATCTAAACAGTCTCTGGGTCAATACGTGTGAAGATTTTGGACAACTTCTTGGACACTTTTAATGCTTCCAAACAGTTTGCTGCAATTATAAATCGCACATGTCTTGAGGTAGTCCAGTATGAGGCGATTTACCTTCTGTGTGAGATTTGATTGGACGGGAATTACAGGACTGATTTCTCTAATACCCATAGACAAGACAAAATAAAGTAGTGACTGCAGGCTGAAGGAAAGTAGTGAAGTAAAAGTACTGATACAGCAATACAAATTTTCTCAAGAGAAAGTAAAAGTACAGGTTTTTAAAGCTACGTACTTAGTAAATTACAATTTCTGAGAAAAACTACCCAATTACAGTAAGTTGAGTATTTGTATTAAGTTACTTTACACCACTGGTGGCTCAGCATTGCTAAATCATTCATTAATTGTCTTTTCAGCTTAGTCACTTTATTAATCCGGGGTCGCCAAAGCAGAATGAACCACCAACTTATCCAGCACATGTTTTTACGCAGCAGATGCCCTTCAAGCCACAACCTATCTCCAGGAAACATCCATACACACTCATTCACACTCATACACAACGGACAATTTAGCTATATTCATCTATACCACATGTCTTTGGAGTGTAAAGGAAACCGGAGCACCTGGAGGAAACCCCGCGAATGCAGGGAGAACATGCAAACTCCACACAGAAACACCAACTGACCCAGCCGGCTTCTTGCTGTGAGGCGACAGCACTACCTACTGCACCACTGCGTCACCCAGCATTGCTAAATCCCTTTTGTTTTAATAAAAAATAGGATTATTTATTATTAAACATCGTGAGATGATGGTTGTGTGATTTTTTAAACGAGACTATGCGTTGCGTATTTATGGCTATTGATCTCATCTACCCGCGACCCACCCATAATTGAATAACAAGTAGCCGACATTTAGATTACCTGACCAACGGATAAACAGCAGGACTCGAGAATATGACAGAATCGCACATAACAGGGTTTTATGTGTCCCCAATGTGCAATCAGAGTGACTCCATGATGTAACACTTCACACTCTTTGTGTAATGTGTGAAGTCGTGGACGCATGTCAGTGCAAGGATAACTCATCCTTTAAATGTCTATGCTTAACCGTTAATAGATAAGGTCAATGGAATCGCAGGATTATAAACAATGTGTGTATATGTTTGGGTTGGAACAGCCTTCTGTTAAAAGATGTTTGTGTTCTTCCTTGCTACAGGAAAAAAACAAAAGAAAAAAATTAATTGCACTTTCATTGAAACCAAATTTATGAAGTATTGGTACTCAGTATCAGCGAGTACACAAATTAAAATACTCATACCTGTATCGGTTTGTAAAAAAGTGTAATCAGTGCATCCCTAAAAACAAGAATTAACAAGACTGAAGTGGCAGAATCCTGGCACATCAGTAATTTATATCAACTCACAATCCAGGCTTTATGTGTAACAGAGGGCAGCTAGTAGGTGCTAAGCATGTAAACCTCACTCCTCTGACCTATAAAAGGTGCTCTAGCAACAGAAGTTATAGGCCATGGTCTTTAGCCTCCTTGGTAGAGCAACCTACTCCCATGCGGAAGGTCGCCGGTTCGATACCAGCTCGGTTGGGTGGCGTAGGACCGGCGGAGTTACATATGCATAAAACTGCTTATTTAGATTTTTACACATTTTTTTTTTCTAAAGGTGAAAAAGTGAAATACAGGTAGACTCTAGAAAATCTACTAAATAATTCAAAATGATCAAGTCAGTTTTAGTTCTTCATGTCTGAACACCACAACATAAAGAAATTAATCCAAATTATGTAAAGATTTGAGATTGAGTTTGTTCAGTATAAATTATAGACATTATTTAGCCTAAATGTGTATATACTATAACAGTGCTTAGTGGAACAAATCATTCATTTACAAAAAAATATTAGTAATTAAAAAAAAACTTGACTGATTAGAGATGCTGATGAGAGATGAGTCTTTTTTCATTATATAAAACATTTATAATGAATTTACTAAAATAATATAATGTCAGTGTTTGCTGTTGAACAGTGATGTGACGATAACGACTAACCAGATTCATCATCTGTACACTAAAGAAAATGCTGATAATCAATAAAACGTGAAAGGATCTCAATTATTCATCCTTAACATTAGACAAATAACCAGAAACACAAATATCATAAACAAAAATGATGTGAATATAATTACCTGCACAGTAGGCTAAATTACAGGTAGTTGGTCTAAGCAGCTCATAGACGTAATAATTTCCTGGACAGGCTTTGACTCGAATAGGATAAGAGCCCAAATAGCAGCAGTATCCACCATCACAACCACAGACATCTCGAGTGACGACTCCATCCTCTACTGTTGGGTGTCCACCACGAATCCACAGTGGGATAGTAGTGCCACAACTATAGACTGCAACACATGTGTCTGGGATCTGAGCGCTCAGACCGTTAATGAAGAGCCGATACCAGCCGCTCCAGGAGACTGACTGGTCACACATGGTCACTGGCTTTGATGGCTGTCTGCTGTTGGCTCTCCATGGATCATCCAGCACAGTGTAGTTGTAACAGGGATCTGCAGAAAATTAAACCATAAATAAGAGAATAAAATCACAGTCTTATTATAAATGTTCTCAAAACACCAATTCCTAATGCATAATCTCATTTCACATTTGATATCTCCTGCATTTGCACCGTCATATATTTGTAAATCACCGTATATCTGTTTGATGCAGTGTTTAAGTTTAAATTAGTTTAAGTCATTGTCCTCATTATCCAGTCACATGTTTTTTTTAATCTAGCCAATCAGCTCTGTCTGATCTCTGACTGAACCATCATCAGGTCTCTTCATTACAGAGAGGATGAAGGTTTTTCCCTCACAGCAGCTCATCATCAGACTCTTACTGAAGCAGCATTTCTATATTTTACACTCATTTACAATTTAAACACACTATGAGCACTGTTCTGACCATCAGTGGAAATATGATATATGATTAATATAGATGTATTTATAACAGTAATGATAACATAAAATACAGTACAGCAAATTATCAAAAAAATCGGTTCTATTTTTAAATACAGTAACACATTATTTAACTTACATTTCTTTAACAAATGCATATTTATGATTCTATTTACTAAAAATACAAATTATGAACAAACATAGATCAAAGTTACTGAGAAAGGTTTGTAAAAAAAAGGTACAACAAATTGTGTTAATATATTAATGATGTGTTAATAAAGTTTCAGTTTGGATTTTTCACAGGTGTTTTACCTGCATTTTAATCATGTGCATCAGTTTAATCAGTTTGTGTTTTATGGTAATAGTGAATGTCTGTAACTTAAAGGAATGTTTCTGAATAATGTTCACATTTTTCCAACATACTGATCTCTTACAGTGTGCTAATCTGACAGTTTTTACTGAACTACTGTAACTATCCAGTATGTGCACTGTCAGGCCACACTGGCTGATTCACCGTTCAGTGATTTACTCTTTATGTGTGATATGCAGTTACCAATTACATTTCAGAAGAGCCAGATATCACAACACAACTGCTAATGCCTGAACACTCCTGTCCATCTTCTCTTATTGTTCATCTGTAGCTGATGTGTGGACTTCACTGATTTCATGAACAACATTAAAACAACATTATTGTCAATATCAAAGACAAGGTCAGCAGTGTTTCTTTACCAGGCGTGATGATCACCGGTGTGGCGGCTGTAGAGCTGTTGATAACACTGCCAACATCTGAAAATGTACATCAATAAAACATTATGAACAGATAAAAGTTCATGAAGGTGATGAAAACACTAGATATATGAGTTTATAATGTACATGTAAACCTATTCAGTGGTGCAAAACATTATAACATTCATTATTCCTGCTTTATATGATGCTTCACAGATGACAGATGCTGATTAACGATTCTACATGTCGAGATAATAAAGTCTCTATACATAAAAAAAAAACTTTATAATAATTTTATATTTAATTTTTAACACAAATATCAGATGTTAACACATAATGTCAGTGTGTGCTTCTAACAAGTGCACTAACTGGCCAACTACATAATCTTCAAAATTTAAAATGGCTGCATCCAGTCATAAACTGAAATAATGTGATATAATTACCTGCACAGTAGGCTAAATTACAGGTAGTTGGTTTAAGCAGCTCATAGACGTAATAATTTCCTGGACAGGCTTTGACTCCAATAGGAAAAGAGCCGAAATAGCAGCAGTAACTGCCAGCGTTACCACAGACATCTCGAGTGACGACTCCATCCTCTACTGTTGGGTGTCCACCACGAATCCACAGTGGGTAATCAGTGCCACATCTAGACACTGCAACACATGTGTCTGGGATATGAGCACTCAGACCATTAATGAAGAGCCGATACCAGCCGCTCCAGGAGACTGACTGGTCACAGTTGTAGCCGTTATTTGTATTATTGACGGATCTCCATGAGTTACTCAGCACAGTGTAGTTGTAGCAGGGGTCAGTCAGATTAGCTGTTATAACATACATATTTAATAAAAGAAATTAGCATAATTATATTTTTTAAATAATAAAATCCATCCAGAAGAACAGCTTGAGACATTTAACAATTCCCAATTGTTCAGTTTAATAATTCACAATTAATAAAGCTTAACAAAATATTTAATGCTGTAATTTGTCTATATTTCAATTATTCTTTATAATGCACTTAGAAGGTTATTTTAATACCAGTGTGAATGCAATATTTACAGTGTTAATACCAAAATGCAAATTAGGAATGGGCGATACTACAATTTTTTTATTCGATACAATACCGATACTTTTTGTTAAAATTTTTATGATACAATACCATTTATTATTTAAAATGTAAAAAAATCATTACATGTAAACATACATACACACTGCACAGTTACACACACACACTTATATGTATTCACTTAATGGTAATGAGAGAGATGATTTATTAATCTGATCTATTATTTTATTTGTATTTAATCAATATACTATATATTATAATACTATACTAGTATTTGCTGTGTTTATATATATATATATATATATATATATATATATATATATATATATATATATATATATATATATATATATATATATATATATATATATATATATATATATATATATATATATGTATGTGTGTATGTATGTATGTAAGCGTGTGTATTCTTTTTAATGTAAACTTTATAAATACTTTGTAAAAACATTTGTAACATTTGTCATGCCAATAGAGCAATTAGCCAAAAGAGAGAGAGGGAGAGAGTTTTGCCTCCTTTAAAACTCTCCTATAAAGTATTTTTGTCAGACAGAGGGAGACTGAGCAGAGGAACACTGGGCAGCTTGTTTTTGTTCAGCTTCTGTATAAGTTTCAGGGTTTGTTTGTAAGTGTTTATGAAGGCTGCTTGTATTGATGCTGTGTAGGACTGTCTTATCACAAATATTGCTTGTGCAATGCTTTTTAGCTAATGAGCACGACAACACGCTGCGTTACCTCTCTAACATTCTACGCCATTATGCACTATTCTACGCCATTTTGTAGTATAAACAGTTTAAGTAGTGTGTTCACACTGAAAACTCTAAAAATGTGCACTTTAATTAACCGTTTGATGCACTCATTCAGCCAGTAAAATGAAGTGTGTAATGATGGACACTTCACGCACTCAACGACCGCAGGTTTACTTACGTAGCGGAAGGGGTGGAGCTATCGGACGCACATGTTTTGTTTTTTTTGTTTTTTTGTTGTATTTACAAACATAGTACAAGAGAATATATCTCACAACAGTTAAGAACATAATAAAAATAAATAAAATAAAATAAATTATTTCAGTTATACTAAGTATAAGCAGATACCAGGGGTAGAAAAATAAAAAGGTAAGATGTCAATAATTAAAAAAAAAAAAAAACTTATTCAATCAATTGAAATTTACATAATGCCTCATACGTTTTTTTAGCTTTTCTGTTTTTTATGTTATATAATGTAGTACCATATTGTTAAATCTCCTTTATAAAATGAACACAATTTGGCTTAGCCTTGAGATGGTATACAAGAACTTGGTTGAAAGTGTTGTGAGTTTTAACATGATAGCATGGTATGGACTGTTGCCAATGAAGGAAAAGCAAAAACTGTGTCGAGTAGTAAAAATTGGCAGTACTATTGTAGGTAAAGCGCAAAAACAACCAAATTAAATTTGTTTAATGAGAATAAGACAGAAAGCACACATCATTGTTGAAGATTGTTCCCAACCCTTAAATATCAAATTTCAGCTCTTGCCATCAAAAAGATGTTTTAGGCAACCTCAAGTAAAGAAAAATGTGTATTAAATGTCCTTTGTGCCAAATGCTATTAGAATTTTAAATACTGGGTTTTAATTATGTGTAGGGTTTTAAATTGTGTTTTTTAATGTGATATATGTGACGACGTTGAATATATTTGTGTTGAATGTTTTTTTCTGTGATGTGTGTAATGTAAACGCTGATGTGGTTGTGTGGTGAAGCCAAAGATAAATTTCCACTTGTGGACAATAAAGAAAGTTAAAAAAAAAAAAAAAAAAAGAAAGTAAAATTAAATTATTAACACTCTTCACTTCTTTACTTTTTTTTTTTTACAAAAAATGTAATGTCATCAGCTAATTGACTGAGTTTTATTTCTTTGTCAAACACTGAAATTCCTTGACAATTTTCTTTTTTAATATGAGTAGCCATTACTTGTGCAACTAATAAAAAAAGAAAAGGAGATATAGGGCAACCTTGCCCTATCCCACGGCTCATTTTAAGTCCCATGAGATAATTGGACTGAGCTATTGCAACCATTATAAAGAGTTTGAATTGCATTTTGAAAAAAAAATACCAAAGCCAAAAAATGCAATAACTTTGAACATAAAAGAGTGTTCAATAGTGTCAAACGCTTTATAAAAGTCGATAAATAATATTAAACTGTCCTCTTGTATAAAATGGTTATAGTCAATTAGGTCAAGAATTAATCTGTTATTTCCAATAAACCGTCCCTTCAAAAAGCCTGATTGTTCTTGATCAATTATTATATTTAAAAATTGTTTAATTCTTTTGGCTAATATCAGAGAGTTAATTTTAATATCATTGTTTAACAAACTAATTGGTCTCCAATTTTCCAAGTACAATTTGTCTTTGTGAGATTTTGGTATTGGTGTAATTACTCCTTGTTTTAGTGAAGCTGGACGCTCTCCAACTATAATTGATTCTTTAAAAACAGCAAGTAAAAAGGTGCAAGAATATTACCGAAAGTTTAATAAAATTCCCCTGTTAACCCATCACTTCCAGGAGATTTATTTTCTTTAAGACTATTTATACAATTTATTACTTCGACTATATTTAAATCTTGATCACATGAATTTCTAAAATCAGTGTAAATTTTATTAGTATTTTCCGATAAACTGCTAAGGAAAAGTTCTATATCAGTATATCGGGCGCACATGTTGGATAACTTTATTTATTATGGATGGTCAAATATCTCCTGCGAGAGTGATTAAAGTGCCTCCCAATGGTGAATGCGGTTATACTCACAGCAGGTATTATTTGATAGTTTGGTCATTTATTTCACTGATTTGGCGACCGTCAAACGTCATCAGGGAAACAGTTTGAATTTCCGCTTAGTAAAAAAACATCATAGATGTGCCTCCCAATGTTATCAAAGAACTGGATAAGATTCTCTATAACTTTATTTGAAGAAATAAACCACATTATTGAAAAAAGAGGTTATTTGTAATCCTAAAGAGCAAGGCAGATTGGAGGTTTTAGATTATAAATGTCACCGACTCGGTCCCAACCATTCCCCTCGCTGGCCAGCAGAGGTCCCCATCACCGGACTTCTAACCATTACGTCATGCCTATACACTAATTGCTACACACCTGCAGCACATCTCACTGATGACCCACGCACACACATATAAGCAGCCTCAACACTCACTCCATTGCGAAGTCTTGTTCTGCCCCTGCTGACATTAATGAGCGTTCATCTCCTTGCCTGATCTCCCCGTGTATTACCTGGACTGTTCCTCGACCTTGCCTTGCCTGCCGCCTGCCTTGAACCTTGCTTTGTACTTCGACTTTGATCCACTCCGCCTGCCCCGAACCCAGCCTGCTATCTCGTCTCTGAATCACGCCGCCTGCCTCTGCATCCCTGCTAATACACTCCTTGACAACCAGCCGCCTGCCCTTAGACCCAAAATAACTACATTTGATTTGAGTTCGGATGCTAGTGCGTATTGTGTGATTGTGATTAAACTGTGTTTAATAAATATACTGCAAATGGATCCCTCTGTGTCAGACTCCTCGTTACAACAATACTCTTAATGACACTTTTAAAATTAAATGGTTGATTGAATTTATAAAAAACAGACACAATTATTACAACGTATTTCCCAATTATATTCAATACTGGGTGGCATAGACTTCTTGTTAAAATGTAATTTTTCTGTTGACAATTCCAGTTAAATTGGCCAGCTTTCATAGGCAAGCCCTTCTATCATGGAAATTGATATATAAACACAATTTTTCACCCCACAATTATTTCATATGGAATAACAAGGATGTTTTATTTAAAAAAAAAAAATCTTTATTTTATCAGAATTGGTTTAGTAATGGTATTATGTTAGTGAGGCAGATAATTAACCGTTTGGGATATTTGTTATCTTATATTGAATTTCTTAAAAAATTTAAATTACCAGTTAAACCAAGAAAATTCGCTGTTGTTTTGAATGCAATTACAAAGGTTGTGGTCTTGCTTTTAAAACACAATATTTCAGAAGAGATCTACATAGGTAATCCTTGTGTAAACATTTTCATTGAAAATATTGATGTATTAAAACAACAATGTAACAATAAGGTTATAAAGAATGCTCTCCGTTCGTTGGCTCTAACTACAGCAAGACATTTGTGGCTTTCATTATTTGCTAATATTTCTTGGAGTAAAGCTTGGAAGTTGACATAAGTTTTGCTCAAATAACAAGATCAAAGAAGTGTCGTACAAAATACTCCATTGAATTTATCCAGCTAAACATGCTTTGGAAAGATTTAAACTCAATATTTCATATATGTGTGAATTTTGTGGTCAAGAAAAAGAAACAATTTTGCATCTTTTTGGAAAAATTTGGAATTTATTATTAACACAAAAATGGAGTATAAGGTAGAAATTGGTTTATTTGATGTACGGTTTTATGCTGATAATGAGTACTTGAACTGTAAAAGACAAAATATGTTTAATTTATGTTGTTAGGAAAATATCATATACATAAGAAAAAGTATATATATATATATATATATATATATATATATATATATATATATTTTTTTTTTTTTTTTTTTTTCAGAAATATGTGAAATGTAAAACCTCTCGTTCTTGTGGCATTGAGTTAATAATAAATAAATAAATAAATAAATAAATAAAGCTTAGTAAAAAAACATTAGTGCTCCATTTGGGACAACACTACATAAATATACTACACTGTTGAGTATGTAAGTGCATAAGTACACAGTGCATGAGTGCATAGTGTATAGTGTGCCATTTGGGACGCAGCTATAGTGTGTGACATGATTGTGTTGAGTATAAAAGTTATCTAAAAGGCACATGATCACTCACGTGACATGCCACCGCAGATTGATTGGTGTAACATTTTATATATAAAGCGTCACAGCGCTAAAACATTTATTTATTCAGAAAATAATAAAATATAGTTGAAATCTTGACACTTAAAAAAATATATTGATACCAAATTAGAAGCTTCTAAGCATCGATGTGCACATCCCTAATGCAAATCACTATCACCTTTTCTGGGACTTCTCTATTACATACAAGATATCTTTAAATCTGTGATGCACATTGATTTTATTTAGTGGATATAAACCAGAGAAATGGTTAAGAAGACATAAATATTTAATGAATATCCTCTGGGTGGCTGTCAAAAAGAGCATTACCAAAAACTGTTGTAGCAAGAATATCTATTTATGTCTAATAAAATATCAGTTTATTAGAAAATCATTTAAAAAAAAGATATTCACACTTTAAAAATATAAAATATATAATTAAGTGTTACACATACTTGTTCTTGTAGATATGCACAGGCTTTAGATGAAGAACAATTATTCATTTACAGTATTATTACATGCTGTCTTTCCTATTATTATACATATTATATTCAAGTTATAAGACGCTAATACAATTAAGATAATTACAGATATATATTATAAGCTGAAATTCTAAATACACTTATTTCCTAATGGTAACAATTTTATTTATTTATTTATTTTTTACAATTTATAATTATTTTGCAACTACTAGAAATCTAGACTCCTGTAATACTGTGCTACTGTGCTCTGCCTCACCAACTAACCAATGATTTCACAATAATGACGGTATTCAATATTAAATAAAGACAATATTCATTGTGTCAGTAATGGAGAGATCAGACATGAGGTGCTCAGAAAACTGTCAATCAGAGTTACTGAAACAGCAGGAATTATTGAGAAAAACAAGACAGTGGAGCATTACATCTCTATTCAGTTAAAACACAGCAGACAACAGTATAGTACATTACCAGCTGTGCTCATCACTGGTGCAACCATTAGAAAGGCCAAGATAAGTGTGGAATCTTCTGAAAAAAAAATGTAATTAAAATGGACACAATTAAGTGTTAAACAGGCTTTCATTTGACAGTTCATGCAAATATTTCTTATCATCTTTTCTCACTCTATTATGGGATTTCCTCTCTATCCTATAACAGGGTTTCTGCAGGTTTCACCAAGTTAAATTTAAGACTTTAAGATATTTTTAAGACCAATATGAATGCAATTTTTCAAATGGCTCAGATGAAAAATATTTTTTAACCTATCAAAAAAATCTTATAATTTAATAATACAATAATAAATTAATAGTAAATATAAAATATTTTAGATATTTCTTAGCAAAATATTTTAAATATTGTGTAAAACCATCATCTCTGTATTTGCATCCATACACCTTTTTCTCAACAGAAAATTTCATTGAAATAAAACTTTTTTACAAATGTTTTAAAAGATTTAAAAAGTATAATTATATAAATCTATGAACAACAATCGGTCCAGGTCAGTGTCCTCAGCAGAGAATACATGGAGCACTTTTAAACAATTGATATTGTAAGGGACATAATTAAAGCATTATGATAAATAGAGTTAAAATGACCTTTTTAAATAAAAAGTTTAAATTTGTATTGAGATGATTGTTGGTGATTGGTGTTGGCCAGATTGGGTAGCTATACAAAGGAAAACCAAAGGAAAATTAAGACCTGTTTAAATGAGATTTAAGACCTACAACACAATATTTTAGTAAATTAAAGACTTTTTAAGTCCTACAACTTAGATTTTGGGATTTAAGACTTTTCAAGACCCTGCAGAAACCCTGTATAATTTGCTACATAATATTCTACACCCGTTTACTATGATGAATCTTTTCAAACAAACCAAAAAAAATAAAAAAATTTGCACCATAGCAGTCCAACACAAAAACGTCTTTAAAGATTGATTTGTGTCCCATATTTTCAAAACTCTAAAGTAACTAATAATGAATAACTAAAATATTCTGGATGAACAATTTAATTTCAAGTCTGAAAACTTTAGATATTAAAGTGGACCCATTATGGCTCTTTTTACAAGATGTAAAATAAGTCTCTGATGTGCCTAGTGTGTGTGTGTGTGTGTGTGTGTGTGTGTGTGTGTGTGTGTGTAGTTTCAGCTCTAAATACCCCACAAATAATCTGTTATAACTCTTTGAAACTGACCCTTTTAGGTTTTGATCCTAATTGTGCCATCTTGGTGACTGTCGCTTTAAAGGTGCAGTATGTAAGTTCGTCACCCAGTGGTTGAACTAGGTATTGCACTCCTGGATCAAAACAAGCCAATGTAACCTGCTAACCTAATGCATATCATTTGCTTATTAATAACCTTTCCAAAAAAGCCATTTTGGAATGAAAACTCTAATGGAACAACAGCATATTACAAGTCTGCAAACTAAACTATTAAAAGTGCTGATGATTGTGATAGTTAGTGCTGTATTGTTATTTGTTAGGTTGTATCTTAGCTTTAATGCACTTTTTAAATAAATAAATAAAAAATAAAGCAGCTGCTTGCCATTACGATAGCGATAGGACCCAATGGAGAGCGACCGCTTTCACTCCAAAATGGCAGAATCCGGGACTGTTGCTGGGCGCTGCTATTGCAATGGAACATTCTAGTGGCAGATTCAAAAACAAGACTGACATACTATGCTAATGAGGGACAGATGGTCACTAATGGGCGGGGCTTTCCCCCTCTGATGATGACACGTACAAAGGGAGAATGTCAATCAAAGTGTTTTTGCAGACTGTTTTTATCAAGTCTGATTATAAAAATACAATTAATATATGTTTACCAATAGAAGCTGCTTATTCACACACTGCTGCCACACATGTTTACTTGCCTTATAAAACAGACTTTTGCATAATAGGTTCCCTTTAAGTAGTTGAGTGTTTGCTTTCCACAGATCACCAACACACTTAAGTTGTACTTTTATCAATGCAAATAAATGAGCCACTGACACACTTGAGCTTTCAAAGCAGTTACAATGAGTTTCATTTAAATATTTTCTCCAAGTGACTTTTGTCCAAAGCAAATACAGATTGTGTTACTGTAGCTCTGACTCAAAGACACTTATTCATGCATCACATCTAAAATTTTACTGCATTTAAATAGTAAACGTGTGTGTGAGATCGATCAACATGCATGAAAATGTTATACGTACGCATTATGACAGAGATGGTGCTCAGTCCTTTTAGAAACCCTAAAATATGAAAAACACAAATGATTCTGTAGTGATTTGTACTGCAGTTTGACAATGTGAAATCTTCATTCATTATATAAACTCAGCAGAGTGATAAGAAACAATCTTACTTTTATGCAGAATTATGCCGGTCATTGTCATCTATGACAGATGTGTTTCTTTTTATCCACTAATCAGTCCAGAAAAGGAGTTTCCCTTCATAGTTCAGAGAAAAAAATCAATTAGGATTGGCTAAAATGAAAAACAATCACCAAACATACAAATAAATAAATAAATAAATAAAGGTTTTGTTTTCAATTTATTTCACACAGACAAGTTTTACAATCCCTGTAGGAGTTCTACTTGCATAATTCTTTTTGTACTGCACACACTGTAAATTCTGTCCCTCTGCCCCAACCCTGAGCCAATTTCTCACAGAAACAAAACATTTTTAAAGTTCTATAAAACAGTCCTGACCTGGTCTAAGCCCAAATTAACTACACCCAAATCACACAATCCTGGCATGACTTACATGATTCATCAACATTTTGAACAAGAGCGGAAAGATCTTACCTGATGTACTGTGAGCTGAAACACAGTGGTCTTCACCTGAAACAGTTGACTGCCAAACAAAGTCAATATTTGTTTGTTGTGATGTTTACCGTTAAGTTATCGCTTCATCATCCATGACGAGGAAATATGAGCTCGTATGCACCGTTTCCTTGAATTCAAATTTTTATTCAAAGTAAACAGTAAACTTACAAAGGCCTTCACAAACACAGCTACAATATCATATTGTTTATTAAGACCTTGAAAATACACCAAAAAGATCACCTGAATGAAAAGGAAAATGAATCATTCACATGCTTTAATGCATGGCAGCACGGTGGCTATGCGGTTAGCATTGTCACCACACGGCAAGAAGGCCACTGATTTGAGTTTAAATTGAGTTTATCCAATTTTCCAAGGACGACTCCGGGGTAAATCGGATTACTCAGAAAAAAACTCACGTATCATGGGGAGAACATGCAAACTCAACACAGAAATGACTACTGGCCTAGCCGGGACGCGAACCAGTGACTTTCTTGCTGTGAGGCAACAGTGCTAACCACTGAGCCACCCATGTTGCAAATATTCCTTTGTCAAAATATAAAACAGTCCTTGTGGATGAAACATTCGTTTTGTCTGTGACAGCTTTCGAGCTTGACATGCAAATATAATTTATGAAACTTTTTTACAGCTCAACTTTTAATGTATAACACTATGAAAATGAAAACATGTGGCCTCCCTGCTTAAATATATTCACTCATTTACATGACATTGTATGACGCACATCAATATTTAAAATGTGAAATGATCACAATCAGCATTCTGAGCTCAACAAACAAAATATAATAATGCAAGATCAGTAAATAAAGAACTTCACAACTCATCATCTGATTACATATGACGCAAACTCATGTTATTTCCCTTTACCATGAGCTTAAATGTTTTTAGACAATTACCTAAATTTAACTGAAAATATTTAATAATTATTTTAATAACCATTTACAAAGCATTATATAACAACAATCAGCCATGCTATATCATTAACAATCTGCAACAATATGCTTTTTTTTCATTCACCAGCAATAACCCAGATGACATGATAATTAATGCCAGACATTTAACAATAAACATAAAAAGGCTATATCATATAAAACATCCTGTAAAATAGTGTCGGTTTTATTTGTTGCACTTGATGCTGTGTCCAGAGCAAAGACATGTGAAGCAGTTCTTGTACTGTTGCCTGATCTGAAGAGAAAGGAAGCTGAGTGAGTTTTAGAGATAAATATAACCTCTGAAATGATCAGATTGATGAACAGTGAACGCTAAACAGATTAACAGAGTCAGACAAAGAAAAGTGATAAGAAGACTGACAGAAACTGAGAAAAATATAAAGAAAAGGCATCATGTGTGTGTTTGAACACAGAGAAACACTCAGTTCAGATATTTTTTAAATGTCTGGTGAACACAGTAACCTCAATTTTATAATCAATAATTTCAGATATTTTATGCAACCATATGTCAGCAATACATGCATTATCAACTACATACAGTAATACATGAAAAAGCAAAGCAACTATCAGCATGACTGAGTTTATGAAACATAATATGGAAAATGAGTTACTAATAAGTAATAAACTGAAGGGGACCAACAACAGAACACAGCCTTGAGGGCTTTTAGAAGATTTCAATTCAGTGGCAGCATTGAAGAAGTGTCAAGATAGCAAGACAGCAGAGACTAAAACTGAGTTAATGTCTGACCTTAATATTGAGCACACAGTAGTGTGCTTGATAACCTGTAGACGCCTTTTTAAAGACACAAAAGTAGAGATATTTTTGTTATCACTGCCATCATAAAGAGGAAATATCCACTGTTTCCTTCTTAAATTCAAATTTACAACAGATGCTCACATCAAATAAACTCAATATAATATCATATTGTCTGTTAAAACGTTAGTTTAATTAAAAAAATAATAAATAAAAATGATAACCTGAAAAAGTGAAAAGTAATCATTTGGTTGCTTTAATGCACAATATATACACAAGTAACATCACCATCATCATCATAATGAAACAAAAGCCAAAGTCGAATTTCATGCTTAAATTCAAAAATATTAACAAGAAACTTCATTCACTCATATCTCACGAACCCATATCCATCCATGAGAGAACATCCATTTCCTTGTTAGTGAATTTTCAAAAACCTTCCACCCAACCTCAAGTGCAGGGTCATCACGATGCTGGTATTTGGGACCAATCGATACTGAAATTTTAAAATCGGCCATTTCCTACTGACATTTGAGCACTACTTAGCATGCTCTTCAACAGCGCTGATTTGTCGTTGTGTTTACATGCTCAACAGAAATGACTGTGAAGGTCATCAATTCACAAACTCATCGCAGTTTACTGAGTGTAACCACAGATATACAAACACTGGAGCGTTTCAAAGTCATGTCGATTAGCTGGTTTGTCTACAAACTGACATAAGAGCAATCCGCTGATGAATCACAGCTTTAAAATGCTCCAGTGTCTCTTTATCTTTGGTTATACTCAGTAAACAGCGATGAGTTTGGTGAACTGATGACCTTCACGGCCAATCAGTCCTTTCTGTTGAGCACATGAACACAATGGCAAATCAGCGCTGTTTAAAAACGTGCTCAGTAGTGCTCAAATGTCAGCGGGAAATGGATGTTTTTAAAATTTCAGTATCGATTGGTTCTGAATCCGATTGGTGGCCAGTGTCAGCCAAGTCAGGGGGGCTCAAGCTCGGTCCTGGAGGGCATGTTTTCTGTAAAGTTTAGTTCCGAATGCAAGCTTGTGCAACAAGTTTAACATGTGAAATCGCATCACGTGAATGCATGAGACCAATCGATGATGAAAACATCACCTTTCATACAGAAGATTCAAATATGGACCAAATTGCGTTTTTTTTTTTTAATGTCTAATCAACTTGTTTAATCCTGCATCTTTTTCGCAGTGCCGTACAACAGAATTTTGGATACTCAAACACTAGTGTGACCACAGCATTACTAGGCTTTCTAGAAAAATCCATGCACATGTGTTGAGGTAAGTTAAAGCTAAAATCTGCGATTTGCGTAGGCAGCTGCCAGTAACTGATAGGGATTTAGTTATTATAATGCAACAATAACAAATATGCAAAAACATTTAGACCTGACTCTCTATTTTTACAACAACAAAAGCTAAGCGGAATATAATGTTGGCAGTATTAAGAAAAGCTTAAACATCACATTTTAAATGTTATATATCAAGCTATGGCATCACGGTGGCACAGTGGGTAGCACAATCGCCTTACAGCAAGAAAGTCTCTAGTTTAAGCCCATGCTGGGTCAGTTGGCATTTCTGTGTGATGTTTGCATGTTTTCACCGGGTGCTCCAGTTTCCAAAAACATGTAATATAGGTGAACTGGGTGTGAATGAGTGTATGAGTGTTTCTCAGTAATGGGTTGCAGCTGGAAGGGCATCGGCTGCGTAAAACATGCTGGATAAGTTGATGGTTCATTACGTTGTGGCGACCCCGGATTAATAAAGGGACTAAGCTGAAAATAAAATGTATGAATGAATAATTGAATGAATGAAGCCATCTTCCATCGGATTTCTCCATTTCTTATTTCAAACTACAGTATTTTTCTCAAATTAGTGTGAGTATAACCGGAAAAGCATGCCTAAAACTCAAACATTATAATACTTATTGTAATAGCAAACATTAAAGTAACACACAAAAAAAAAAACGATTGCGGGCAGAATTAAAGCAAAATTAAATCTTATAATTAATAAGCTAAGAAATATTGAGCCAAATGACGATATTTACTGTAAATTAGAGAAGATGCATTAGCTGTTCAGTTTTTACAGCTTACGTTTAAATGTGTATCAAGACCCAGATTAGATGGCCCTTCCTCCTAAAAATGCATTAACCCTTTTATGTGACATTGTATGATGCAAACATGTGAAAACACAAATTAAAATGATCAGTCAGCATTCTGAGCTTTACAAACTAAAATATAACTATGCAAGATCAGTAATTAAAGCACTTTACAACTCATCATCTGTGATTACAACAACAAAATTCCCTTTACAATAAGCATGCGCTTACATTTTATAAAAACAGCTACATTGAACTGAGAATATGAAATGAGTAAAATGAACACATATTTAATTTAACATCATTAATAATCTGCTACAATATTATTTTTTTCACTCACTAGCAAGAAAACCAAGTGGTTTAATAAACAGATGACATGACATTTCACATTCAAAATAAAAATGCCAATAATGTTGTATTTCATTTGCTGAACGTGATGCTGTAGACCTCAGTATTTTTTGTGTCCAGAGCAAAGACATCTGAAGCACTGCTTGTATTGTTGCATGATCTGCAGAGAAGGAGAGCTGAGTGAGTTTTTGCAGATCAGTTTAACCTCTGAAATGTATTAATCTTTTTAAATAAGGAAGAGTAAGCTGTTTTCATGATGGGTGCTATCATGGTGTAAGTGAAGGCCTCTGATATCTCAGGTCTCTGGCATCATAGACTGGATTTATATTTGGTCAGAGGAGAACTGGTCACCCTGGCTGAGTCTGGTTTCTCCTAAGATCGGTTCTCCACTTCTGTCAACTGAACTGAATGACAAGCATTCCACCACAACTGTCCTGTATGCCGGATGTAATGGAATGTACCATAGATTGAAATATTGTCATGACTTTCTCTTTTCTCTATATATCTTAAGATGCTTTGACACAATCTACATTATAAGTGCTATAGAAAGGATGACTTCAGAGTCTGCTCCAGTTCTCGACTTTGCAATAGAGCCAACTTCTGCCTGTTCTCTCCTGGCCTGCTGGCTCTTCCCTGGATTTATGCTTTGCCTCAGTGTCTTGGGCCTTTTCCCAGTGCAGACCTGACCTCCTAAGCCTTCAATTTGTTTGTTTGTGCTCCACAAGCCTCCCAGGCTTTGCTTTTTTGCTGTTCACCTAGTCATTTTTGTGGGGGCTAAGCCAAGGCCCTATTGTATGTCTGGTAATTCATCCTACTCTTTTATTGGCTGTACTTTAGTTACTTTTTTGTTTGTTTTAATTATGATCTACTGCATTCTCATCTTTCCCCTGACTCAACTGATATTTGGAAATTGTTATTACACTGAAGAGATGTCAAGATAGCAAGACAGCAGACAGTAGAGGCTCAAACTGAGTAAATGTCTGACCTCATTATTGAGCACGCAGTAGATCACGAAGATGAAGGTTCCCTGCTGAGAGTTCAAGACCAGGAAGAGGATCTCCAGCACCTCACTGCCATTAATGAAGAAACCCAGAATCCAAGGACAACCAAGAACCACAAACTGAGACAGTGTTTTAAATGCCAAAATCCTGTAGAGAATCAAAGAGCATTTTTGTTTATTAAATAAAACATAAGTAAACTTTTCTGGCAATATGGTAACTGCTTGAGTGAGAACTTTTAAAAATGGTATTTCCAATAGTGACAAAAACAGAATCTTACTTAGTTTGCTTCATCTGTGAGACTTCAGCATTTAGATTTTTGAGAGTCGAGTTCAGAGTGAGGACGATTTTAATGAAGAAAATCGTGTTTAACTGCAGAAAAAAATATATAATTTGTTTTAATAAATATATATAAATAATAAATTTATAAATAATAAATATATACATTTAAAAGCCTATGCATCACATGCTAGAACTTACTGCTAGTATGACACAAACAGGACCCAGAAAACTCCAGATAAACCCTTCAGCAGTTTTAATCCAGCATCTGAGGAAAGAAAAAAAATATTGAATAAACACATTTTAATCTTGCCTGTGATGTTGATACCTTGCATATATGTCAATAGAGCTTTGCAGTGTCTTAAAGTTAAATCAATATATTGTTTTTTACATGCAAGTAGACAAGATGATTTTCACATAATACACAATTCAGTCAAAAGTCCTGTCGACAAATAATCTGTTTTTCATTGAGTTATTTTAGTGACTTTCAAATTCAATTTTTCACTAACCACGTGTAAAAATCAATTATTTCGCAAAAACGCAATGTTGTACAGACAGCAAATGTAACTAGCATATTAATGTAGCCCAGCTTTTGCTGTTTACAGTGGTATAGGGCAGTGTTTCTCAACTGGTGGGTCGCGACTAACATTTTCAGTGGGTCACGGAGTGTGGTCAAAAAACAACAAAAGTTATGTTTTTTACTAATTTTTCTTATACCGGACTTTTATTTTGAAATGCGTGCGCGACAACCCTACTGTTTGACATGTGAAATTTCATCTAATTATTGCAACAAATACGTCAAAGTGCAAGTACGACCCCTAATATGTAAAGTATATATATATATATATATATATATATATATATATATATATATATATATATATATATATATATATATATATATATATAGATATAGATATATATAGATATAGAAGACAAAAAAGACTTAAAGCCTCAGTGTCATATGTAGTGAGGTGCTCTCATAAGAAAGCATTAAACCCTCTAAATTAAGTTGACATTTAGAAACCAGAAAACATGTTTTATAAATAGTTTATAATTAACAGTATTTGTCATTTTTACTTTGTAATATTTCTATAAATTGATCCATTTTGTTAAAATGATAGCAATAAAATTTGTTTATTTGTAAGTCTTGGTGAATTTCTTATGATTTATCTGTCACTACTTGTTTATGTTAACAAATAAATATAAATTAAGTATAGTTCCTAAAATTGTAGTTCATAAAAATTTAGGTCGCGGCTTGATGACCATGTAAAAATGTGGGTCCCATGGCCAAACCAGTTGAGAACCCCTGGTATAGGGTGTATGCATAAGGTTTTCAATTTTCAGTAACCCAGTTAAAGTGCTTCCAGTGAACTGTATGCTGTTACAAAATCGCAGCATTCAAGGTCTGTTTTCTTAAAAAAAAATCAATGATCTTCACTACCGGACTGATATCCGATATAAAGTGGGTCACAGAATGTACAAGAAGCTCTGCATTAAATTACATTTTTCCGCACCATGTCTTTAAAATATGGACATTTATTTTACTCCAGTATTTATAATGGAGTTTCTGCGCTCGCCTGCTGATATTGACAGTGTGTGCGTATAAATGACTTTTCATCTTGCTTTACACTTGAACAACTAAATGAATGCTGAAGTTTATTTATTTTAATTACATTACAACATCCATGCTGTAAAAAGAACTGCATAACAGTAAAAAAGTCACATTAACTGTTCACCAGAAGTTTATCAGTAGGGGAAAAATACACAAATGCATACACCCTATTGAGACTTTAACTAATTATATGTTTATCAACTCCATGCCCCCAAAACACCCTCAGAACAGAGGGTTAATCAGATACCAGAGGTGCTTTATTTCCTGCTAAACAAAATAACAAAACTACACCAACTCACTGTTCGCTGCCGTATCCTTCTGGAACCAGCCCAATAGACACACCCACCACAACTAGAGCAAGCACATATCCAATCACACACAAGAATCCACTGCTAAGCACCTCCTTCTTTTTGGAGCTGATTCGTGATAGGTTCTGTACACAGATGAAGAGCAGCACAGCTTCAATGAACATCCACACAAAGGCGGAGAGGAAGAGGAAGTGCAGAAGGCCTGCTATCGCCACACAAAACACCTGGAGAGCATGAGAGAGGGTTATGATGATTCTCAGTGCGGCTGTGCTGAGCTGTAGAGCTCCTTCATCATTCTCACCTGCTGAGGGCGAATGAGGCTCAGGAACTGTTGTGTGAGCAGAAACAGAAGGTGAGCCGACAGCAGACTGATGCAGATGTTGATTCGAGCCACATTATTGACTCCAGGACTCCACTGACAAAGAGCAAAGGACAACAGAGCCAAACTGAAGAACACCAGACCCACGATCACACACACCAGATTCAGCAGCTCCAGCAGATCGCTCTGAGAAAACATGCAGAGAACATGAGTGCCAGATCTGTGCTGCTCTTCAATGCTCTCTAGAAATGTTCTGGTACCGATTCTGGTGGAGTGCTGCTGGTCTGCATGATGAGAGCGAATGTGGACAGATGAACACAGGAACACACAGTGTGGCTGCTGTTGCTGTTTAACACAGAACAACCATCTACAATCCACTCGCTGTCATTCCAGTACACACAGGACAGAGAACTCTTAGGGTTAAACCCCTGCAAAAACAAGCACCAACAAGCATGCAGCATCAGCAAAGAAGTCTTTTTTCTGGGTTTACAGGAAACCTTGCTACAGTAGATCAACACTGACTGATAGCAATCAATTAAATTAACTCACTTGGATGTGTTTGAGGGTGAAGTTGACTGGTTTGGTGAGTGCAGTGTTGTTGGTTTGGGAAAGAGTAGCTGAGATCACAGTGGACATCATTGTTTTAACTGTGTTTTCTGAAGTGTTGAAGAAGTCAGGTTTAAGTATACTGTCCATTGCGCTGTAGCTCACGAAAGCCACAGAAGCACTTTCTGTAAAATGTAAAATTAAACATAATACAGTAAAGTAAAATAGCATAAATAATTTAGTTGAAAGACAAAAGTAAAAAAAAAGACAGTTTAGATGTGTATTTTTTACGAGTGCTCAAGCTTCCCACATACTTGAAATGCTCTGCTTGGCAATCCCAATTAGGTCGATCTCCAATTGGGCCGTTTTAGTATAGATGGGAGGAATATCTGCTGCAGATGCATTGACTCCAATTGCAAGAACTGTAACTTCTACGATGTAGAAAATCAAGAACACATGTAATCTCTCTTATGAACAGATGTAATCTCTTACAAGTTGATATATGGCTGTTTTACTGTACATGTTGCTGTGCATAGCTTCCTCACAGGAATTTTAGGTCCATACATCTTAGCTTTGTAGGGTAAGATTAATAAAAAAACATTTAAAAATGGTATTTGAACTTTTGCTGGAGAACATTTTTTGGAGGGAACAAACTGACGGGTATGAAAAAAAAAATTATGGATTCTTGGATTTCTCAAGAATAATTTATTTTATTATAATGGATACTCTTCCCAGCATCATAGTTTTACTATTGAAGCACGTTAAATACACCCAAATATGATATATGGCCATTATATGAATACATAAATATAACTCTAGCTAAACTATTTGAAGATTCATGTATTTATTTGTAATTCTAATGCTTAAATGCTAATACATGTCATTTTTGCATTATTTTGAAATTCACGTATGACATTTTTGAAATTGAAACTTGCTATGCTAAATATGCCATATACAGTGTATCCGGAAAGTATTGACAGCACTTTACTTTTTTCCACATTTTTTATGTTACAGCCTTATTCCAAAAAGGATTCAATTTTATTCAGCATTCTACACACAATACCCCATAATGATAATGTAAAAAAAAGAGTTTTTGAAATTGCTGCAAATTTATTAGAAATAAAAAAGCTGAAAAATCACATGTACATCAGTTTTCACAGGCTTTGGCTAAAGCTCTACATTGAGCTAAGGTCATTCTGTTTCCACTGATCATTCTTGAGATGTTTCAGCAGCTCCATTGGAGTTCACCTGTGGTTAATTCAGCTGAAAAGGCATAAACCTGTCTATATAAGGTTTGACAGTGCATGTCAAAGCCCAAACCAAGCATGAAGAAAAAGGGATTATCTCTAGACCTCCGGGACAGTATTGTCTCGCGGCACAAGGCTGGGGAAGGTTACAGAAACATTTCTGCTGCTCTGAAAGTTCCAATGAGCACAGCGGCATCCATCATCCGTAAGTGGAAGATGTTTGAACTACCAGGACTTTTCCAAATGCTGGCCGGCCATCTAAGCTGAATGACCGTGGTGAAGGGTCGGGGAGGTGATCAATAAGCCGATGGTCACTCTGTCTAAGCTCCAGCATTCTTTTGTAGAGAGAGGAGAACCTTACAGAAGGACAACCATCTGTGCAACAATCCACCAATTAGGGCTGTATGGTAGAGTGGCCAGACAGAAGCCACCAGCCCGCCTGGAATTTGCCAAAAGGCATCTGAAGGACTCTCAGACCATGAAAAACTAAATTCTCTGGTCTGGTCTGGTCTGGTCTAACTCTTTGGAGTGAATGCCAGGAGTTATGTTTGGAGAAAAGCAGGCAGCGCTCATCACCAGGCTAATACCATCCCTACAGTGAAGCATGGTGGGGGAAGCATCATGCTGTGGGGATGTTTTTCAGCAGCAGGAACTGGAAGACTAGTGAGGATAGAGGGAAAGATGAATGCAGCAATGTACAGAAACATCCTGAATAAAAACCTGCTTCAGAGTGCTCTTGACCTCAGACTGGGGCAACGGTTCATCTTCCAGCTAGACAATGACCTGAAATGGCTGTACATCGTCGCTTCCCATCCAACCTGATAGAGCTTGAGAGGCACTGCAAAGAGAAATTGGCCAAAATTCCCAAAGACAGGTGTGCCAAGCTTGTGGCATCATATTCAAAAGACTTGAGGCTGTAATTGCTGCCAAAGGTGCATCAACAAAGTATTGAGCAAAGGCTGTGAATACTGATGAACGTGCTTTTTCAGCTTTTTTATTTTTAATATAAAATACATTTAATATATTGTGTGTAGATTTTCGGATACACTGTGTGTGATTTGCATATGTTGCCATTATATGTCAGATTTCTGTGCTCTTTACCTGTATTGTTGAGAGCAATATTCTTCACGGTCATATTATCTGTTGCCACGACCAGTGCAGACACCAGATTCTCAAAGGCGTTCAAATACGCGTTTCCAAATGACACCAATGTACTTTTTTCTACAGGACTGTCAGAAGTCGAAACCTTCATCTGAGCAGCATCAACCACACTCAAAAAGTTTCCAGCATCCTAATCAGAAACCAAAGAGAGACTCATGTAGAATGCAAACGATTTCTATGCAAAAAATAAACTAATATCAAATCTCAGGGTCATTCTCAAAATATGGTGACATAATGTTTATATAAAATAACACATTTATAATATGATATAGGGTGAAGCAGTGGCGCAGTAGGTAGTGCTGTCGCCTGACAGCAAGAAGGTCGCTGGGTCGCTGGTTCGAGCCTCGGCTCAGTTGGTGTTTCGGTGTGCAGTTTGCATGTTCTACCTGCGTTCGTGTGGGTTTCCTCCAGGTGCTCCGGTTTCCCCCACTGTTCAAAGACATGCGTTACAGGTGAATTGGGTAGGCTAAATTGTCTGTAGGGTTTGAGTGTGTGTGTGTGTGGATGTTTCCCAGAGATGGGTTGCGGCTGGAAGGGCCCCTGGCTGGATAAGTTGGCGGTTCATTCTGCTGTGGCGACTCCGGATTAATAAAGGGACTAAGCCAGGGGTGTCCAAAATTTTTGGGCCGAGGGCCAGATGCAAAAAAAAAAAAATTTACATCACACAGACACGCATATATATATATATATATATATATATATATATATATATATATATATATATATATATATATATATATATATATATATATATATGTGTGTGTGTGTGTGTGTGTGTGTGTGTGTATGTGTGTGTGTGTGTGTGTGTGTGTGTGTGTGTGTGTGTGTTAATTATTTCAACTGTGTTTCTAGAAAGACTTACGTTTTTAAAATCTTGAATCTTCTCTAGGCAAATTACAGTTGCAACACTCATCAGACACTCCTATATAAATTCTCCTTCAGTGAAGGGTTTCCTGTGCATAACTAGCCAGCATAGAATTTTCTTGCTCTTTATTAGCATTAACAAACTGCTGTTGTTGAGCTGACAGGGCAGCTGCTAATTGTTGTACTTTTTGATCTCGTTCGGCACCAGTGTAAAAGCTGAAAGCCTGATGTTTTGTTTCATAATGTCTTTTAATATTATATTCCTTCATTACTGCAACTGATTCCTGGCAAATTAAACAGACACATATTCCACTGACCTCTGTGAAGAAATATTCTTTGCCCCAACGTGACTAAAATGTCCTGCTTTCGCCGGTTTGTTTGCTTCATTACAGGAACTGCTGCCTAATTGAAGGCGTGTCATAGCGTTATTAATTGAATTACGTTCATTTTTGTATAGCGGGCCAGATTCTATTAATATTTATAAAAAGCCTCGCGGGCCGCCACAAAACTGATTGCGGGCCGTAGTTTGGACACCCCTGGACTAAGCCGACAAGAAAATGAATGAATGAATAATGTAATATAAAAGATTTAGTCTCTTTTTAATCAGGTGCCAGATAAACAATACAACTCATGTATCCATTTTCTTGTTAAACAATTTACTGTACATAACATTAAATTGGTAATAAATTATCTTTAGCAAAATATCTAACAATTCTGCAAAAAAAGTGTCCACAGAGCTGGTCAGAGCTGGTCTCCCAAGGTATTTTTTCCCCCTTCATTTCTGTGACTTTGAGTTTAGATTACTTTCCACTGATGCCTTTGGCTAGCATATTGAGGCCTAAAACACATTTAATATTCAGTGATAACTCCAGCTTGACAGCACTTGAACTTGTTTTATAATCAGTGAATGTTTCTTTGTTATTGAACTTAACCGAATCTTTACTGTATTGAATTAAGATGAATACGAACACTGTTTTCTTGGTCAGAGTTATTATAGTTATCATTAAACTATTTTAGCTTGAAATTTTCAATCGATTTCAGCTTGTAATATTCAGCTCATGTTTTCAACTAAAAGACTAAACTAACGCATAATGTAATTTACAAAAAAGAATAAGACTTTAACCAATATGAAAATTAAACCAATAAAAAATAATTCAAAGTATTAATAAAGACAATTCTGACTCTACTTTTGTGTTTTAATAATGTGAAGTGGCTTTTAAACAGTTTTTATTGTAAAGTACAACACAATAAATATGACTTGATTTAATTTGAACCATGTGGACTATTACATGTTTGCAATTTTAGACCACACCTATAATAGAATGCATATCCTGTACTGATAAGATTGTGAAACTGGCCAACAATAGATTTTTGTTTTATGCCTAAATCATTAGATTATTAAGTAAAGATCATTTTGCATGAAGACATTTTAGATACTGGTATTATATTAAGTCATGTCTGTGCACCAGTTTTTAGTACAAAAAAATACTGTAAGTGTAATCTGAAGATTGTTATTGTTATTTTTATTAGCAAGATAGTAACATTAACCAACTTCTATGGTAGAAAGGAACTAAACTATTTCAATACAAGCAAAAAATAAAGGTTAAATGTTTTTGATAATGACCCTATGTTGGTTCAGAACAGGAAACGTTACTCACTGTGGGAGACAGTTGACCTGACATATTGGATATCAGATTAAGCAGATTCGTAGTGCTTGCGACTGTCTGCTGCTCAAAACAAAGAAGAGAAAATAGTTCATCAGATCACATTACATGTAACGGAATTGTTTAGAAATTATTTCCCACATACGTTTGGAGAGCCGACTGAAGTTGTCATATCTATAAGGAGAGAATTAAAGAAATGTGTAAACGATTCAATTCAAACATCTGACATGAAGAAGCACAAGAAGACGTTGTGTTGTACACACCTCCAAGGCAGGTGCAGGAGTGTGTATCCGCACGGCAATCACAGAGGTCAGAATAAATGTCGTAGTTGCAGTTGATGCTGCAGTTGTAGGATCCGAGCTTGCAGGAGCAGCCAGAACTTTTACTGTTGCAGGAATAGGCCATGCAGGCAGTATTTTGTCCAAGACAGGCTCTCTCTACATAACTGGAGGTATTAGCACAGGTGCTTGTGTTCGCCAAAGGAGAGCAGTAGTAGCTCTTCTGACATTGTCCAATTGCTATGTTATATGCAACCAACATCAGCTGCAGTGCTAAAGAGATAAATCCATCAGTTATTATATAAATCTGTATAAATCACAGGATGTGTTTTGATTAGTAGACTAGACTAGACTCTACATTGTGCTGTTTTCTGGAAAATATGGGTGTCAAAATAAATTTTCGGTGCACCGCAATGCAGACAATTCAGTATCGTTCAGTAATAATCATAACCGTTATAATGTACTGACGTCATTTACCTCATATGCGTTAGGTCGCCGTAGCTTACTATGGCGAGGGAGAAACTGTGGACAGTTTCAATGCGTGTATTTGCTGGACAGTCTTTCACAGACACAGCAGAAGACTGTATTTCAATGCGATTGAGAAAATAAAAGTAAACTGCATTTCTCTCTCTCTCTCTCACTGTGGCCCATTTAAACGGCTGGCGTGCTGTTTCCTCTCCTCTCCGCTGTTACAGCGATACTTCTAAATACAGACACGAGAGCGTGGAGTTTTCACCACCGTGTCTCTAGTCTATCACGGGTCAGCTGTGTTCGCCTCTGCCGTTTGTCAGTGTCACTCAACTGTGAAGAGTGCCAGCATGTTAGAGCCAATCACAGCCCTTTCTGTTGAGCGTGTGACCAATCAAAGGGGTGTAAGAAAGACCTTGCCAGATAAGGAAAGCGAACGAGATATTTTTATTTCTTCTTTTGCTATGAATGCTTGTGTTAAAGGTACAGTTTATATATCTGACTGTTTGTATTAAAGGACACAATTGTATTACAAATAGTATATAATATAAATATATTCATATATTTTAGTACAAGAATTGCTGTGCTGTGAAAAAAAATATAAAATTGTGCATGGAAAGCATCGTCAATGCACCGTGATGCACCGAGATATCGAATTGAACCGAATCTATGGCATGATAATCGTAACCGAACCATGAGACCAGTGTAGGTTCACACTTCTAGTGAACATTGCTAAACTGCTAATTTTTGACAGAATTGCCATAAACTTGATTTGCCCAAAATGCTACTGATTTCCATATCTGTCAACGTCACCAATTTGCATTATTTCTTTTCTGAACGCTCATTTTTGAATAAACATTTATATTTTGTTTAACATGAGCTAAGAAAAAGGCTACTCACCTGTTAAATGAAGGATGAACTTCATATTGATCTGAAAAAGCTTAATATTCGCTAATTCTCAGACAAAATAATGTCCGCTGTCAACTGCTGAACGCAAGCGAATGACCATAAGCTCAGTAAAAAAATGCATTTGCATTATGTTTTCCACACCTCACATATACAAAACTGTTGCCTTTTAAACAGTGCACTACTGTCTAACATCATTTACATATTTTCTGGGAAATGTTATTCCTTGCAGGTCAGTTAGGGGTTGGACTGTTTCCCAAAAGTACCTCAAAAAGAAGCATTCAATTACTGCAACAAAGATCATCTTCTTTATACAACCAGCACTAGTTTATGATAAGTATATGCGAAAACTAAATACAATTTAAAAAATGTCAGTCATTTAAATAATTGGAAAGTGAGAACAGGCAATTTACATAGACGTAACAATCAGTTATTTTTAGATGTTATTCTTTGTAAGGACATTTGTTTCTTTGTTTTTATTTCAGCCTGAACCGATGCACAAGAAGAAAGAAGGACCTCCTCTGAATTAGGGTTGCTCGATTATTGAAAATATAATTCCAATTATTTTGGTCATAATTATATCAAATGATTACAAGAGGGCCATTTGACAAAAACTTATTAATTTCTAAAATAAGAAAATATATAAATATGCAGTTCCTAGCATAATTGAGTACATCCCCTTAGAAAATAAATATTTTTTTCCATTTCTCAAGGAATATTAAACTGTTTTATTATATTCATTAAAATAAGAATGTAAATAACATGCCATCTTTGGGAATAGAAAGATAATGCATTTAAATTCAAATAAGCCATTTACAAAACGCACAGGGGCGCAGAAGGAAGTGCTCCTCAGTTGGCTTTTTGTGTGGAGTTTGCATGTTCTCCCTGTGTTTGCGTGGGTTTATTCTTGGTGCTCCGGTTTCCCCCACAGTCCAAAGACATGCAGTACAGGTGAGTTGGGTAGGCTAAATTGTCCATAGTGTATGAGTGTGAATAAGCATGGATGTTTCCCAGAGATGGGTTGCAGCTGGAAGGGCATTTGCTGTGTAAAAACATGTGCTGGATAAGTTGGCGATTCATTTCGCTATGGCAACCCCAGATTAATAAAGGGACTAACCCGAAAACAAAATGAATTAATTTAAATGTATTTAAAACAGGGCAGCATGGTGGGGCACATCACAGCAAGAAGGTCGCTGGTTTGAGACCCGGCTGGGTTAGTTGGCAATTCTGTGTGGACTTTGCATGTTTTCCCCGTGTTTGCATGGGTTTCCAGTCCAAAGACATGCGCTATGCTGGATAAGTTGGCCATTTATTTTGCTGTGGCCACCACGAAAAGAAAATGATTGAATATTAAAACAACTAAAATTTATATTTTCATACCTAGTTAATACTAATTTAGAGTTAAGATGCAAACATTTAGTCTTTAAGACACTATGAATGACTGAAAACCCTGATAGGCTGCTGTCATTCTTGCCATTAGTGTTTATGTTCAGCTCTGGGTTCACTTTTCCAGCCAATAGCAAGACAGCAACTACTGTGGAGGTGGGGATAAAGATTGGTCAAATTTAGATAAACAACCAATGCATAAAATAAATGTAATTTCATATCATGATAATGGTGTATTCACGATTTGTTGTGCAGCCCTATCCACAATAATAATAACAAAAAAAAAACTGATCTCAGACCAGAAGCTAATAACACCAACGAGCTCATGTCACAAGCAAACAGAGGATGTGGTCATATAGTACGTCACTCGAAGACATTAACCACACACTCATAAATCTCTCATCATCCCTATCCAGAAAGGGATGATTTTTATAAGCATGCAAAACATCTTGTAAACTAAATTATTTGCAATTCAAATGATTCAAAACACAGACGAATGTCTTGAATGCAGGTCAATAAAGAAAGATGCTACTTGCAGCTAAACTAAGTGTAGTTCTGAAGTCTACAGCAAAAGAGGGTGCTCTGATAAAAATCACACTTTAATCTTACTCCATATATGCATACACACATCAGTGGTTCACAGACATGCTGAAATAATGTATGTCCAACTACATCACACTGATTAGCATCAGACTGCTCAGACAAAAATAGTCTAACAAGATGCTGTGACAGGAAACGCAAACCAGATATCTGCGAAAGGGCTTCAAGTGTTAAACCAGGAAGCAGATGCTGTTCCAGTACATGCATGAGGTCTTCTATGATTTAAACATTTAGACATTGTATATTGTTTTGACATTAGATATCGTATATTTCTCAAGAACTAAAAAAACTGTGCATATTAATCAGAATCTTCATGGCAGTTAACTTGAACCTGAACCAGGAAGCACTAATATAAAGCGGAATTTAACAGGTTTATTCAAAGATGAAGTTAATCTGTGTTCTTTGGATCTGGATTGGTCTGTCAGGTGAGCTCTCTATTTATATTTCCACTGTTGTTGTAACCTGTACTGTAGTAACTTTTTTACTGTTGTGTTTGTATCCCTATTTAAAATGACCAGTAACTGGTTTGATACGCTTGTCTGAATAGTGTTCACACACTGTACAAGTCCTAGATAAGAAAAGTGACTATGTAAACCATGTAAGTTAACCATGTAAATAGAGTTAACAGAACATACAGTGGTGTGAAACCCACTCACGGATTCTGCACGTTTCTCACACTTTAATGTATCAAACAAATTGAAATATTAGATAGTGAACATGTCATGGCCCCGTTTAAACCTAATAACAAGTTCGACCAACCTAACCAGCAACAACAGCAATCAAGCATTTTTATTACTTGCAATAAGTATGTTACACAATAAGCGCTGTGGAGGAATTTTGGCCCACTCATCTTGTCATGTCACAAAATCTCAATAGGATTCAGATCAGGACTTTGACTAGGCCACTCGAAAGTCTTCATTATGTTTTTCTTCAGCCATGTAGAAGTGGATTTGCTGGGGTCCGTTCTTCGTACCTCGCTTAAATGATCTAAGATTATTTGGCAGATCCTGGATCTTTTAATCTTGATAACTGATCTCTCGCTAATTTGGTTCTTCAAACAAGTTCGCGAATTAGATTAGAATGTCTGGATAAACTGATCTGAGATCGCTGCGTGTGTTATGAAGGACAGATCTATCAATCCTCGAAATCATGATCAGCAATGCAATGATTGGCTGACGGCACAGCAGCGTAATGACATCATCTGATTAATATTCAATTATCCATGTGAGCAAAATTACATTAAATTAGCAGTAAACGGTTTGTTTAATATGACACGCAAGAACTTTCCACATTTGTTGTGAGCTGCAGGCTTTACACTTTCATTTGTCAAGACAAGAGTATTCATCATGCATTTCAATGCAAATCAATGTATTTAGTTCCACATTTAGAAAATATTTTCTTTATTATAGTAGCCGTTTTTTAATCGGTGTAAAGAATAACTGGTTGTTTACAAAAGCATTTTCATATTGGTAAAGGCGTCTGCAACTTTTGTGAAGCATCACTGGCATATTAACTATCAAAACATGTTTATGACTACATAAATGTATTATTGCTTTAAAAAAAGTCACATATTGTGCATTTCTATTATACACAATTTGTATTAAAGCGATCTAAAAAGTTCATATCGATAAGTTTTCTCTTTGCACCACCAGGTGGCAGTCTTTGTACTTTCATTTTGAGGGTGCAGATTGCATACGTTTTATTAATATGTATAACTTTATTTATCTTATTAATGACTTTAACTTTATATATAGTTAAAAAATATGTACCATTTTCCCAAGTGTATATAACTACTACTGTAAGAAAATATCAGAATTCGGAACATACTTTCTGTATTATCTTTGCTTGAACTGAGCCGATCTAATCCTGTTTATATGAATTGAACCTGCTCCCGATCAGGTTTGACCTAGCAGAACTGTTGCCATGACAACAACTCTCGGATCAGCTTTGAAGAACGAAACGATCCTGGATCATGTCAAATCGTCAATATCCAAATCCAGCTAACTGAGTAATCCACGTACGAAGAACGGACCCCAGGTGTTCTTTGGATCATTGTCCTACTCCAGAACCCAAATTTGCTTCAATTTGAGTTCACTAAAAAAATGGACAGACATTCTTCTTCAGGATATTTTGGGACACAGCACAACTCATGGTTCCATTTATCATAGCAAGTCTTTCAGGTCTCGAAGCAGTAAAATAGCTCCAGACCATCACATTTTACTGTTGGTATGGTGTTTTTTTGTTTTTTGTTTTTTGTTTTTCAACAGTGTTACTTTTACCCTACACAGACACAAATCTTCCAACATGTTTTAGTCTTCTGTGCCATGTAAACCATATCTGCGCAGTCTCTATCTTATGGTGGAGTCATGAACACTCAACCAAAGCAAATGAGGCCAGCAGTTATATATTATATACAGAATCAGAGCTCAACAATAAGGACTGCCCGATGGCCCGGGGCAGCAGATAAAATGGTTAATGGCCCGACCGGACCAGTGCTGCCTTGTCACTAAATTTGAATTTGCCTGGGACTATTTGTCAGCTGCATGCAAATATAGTCTTAGAATCGAGAAACAATTTGTGCTTTTAAGTCTTTAAATGCTACCTTTTCTGTGAAGTCATAAACACCATATTGCTTTTCGGTTCCTCTTATCAGATTGGATGTTGTGAGCACATAATTTTTTTTTTGTAACCTGGTAAAAACCAGCACAGTGAAGAGACGACAACATGGCCACATCAATTTAAAAGGCTAAAAGAGAACATCCGTTTCTAACATTGTAGAAACAGACATTTACATGGGTACAACACCATGAAAAATGAAGTGATGTTTTGCATAGTTTGCAAACTTTTAAGTCAGCCACCTTTTGTTTTGCAATAAAATACTTGCACATTTTCCATACTGCAAAATATTTTAACATTTTTTAAATATTAAAATTCTAGATTCACAGATATTTTTTACACATTATTCAAAATATTTGGCTAAGAAATAGCTATATTGGCTTTTTTTTTTTTGTGGTGAGGGGCCTGTGAAAATTTTGGCAGGACAGGTAAAAATCTGAACCACTGGTCCAATCGGGCCAGTAGAAAATATCCTTAGCGTTGAACCCTGAGGGGGCTTTTGTGACCTGTTGGATGAGTTGTCGCTCATCTCTTGCGGTAATAAAATTCCAGGGAAGGTTCTTCACTGTTCCGTGTTTTTGCCATTCGTAGATAACTGCAAAGTCCCTTTAAGGCAAGTAATTTCACTCGATGGCCATCTTTGAAACACCTCTTGGGCAGTATGCTTGGGCATTCTGTTTGAACAGGGAAACATTAAATTCTCCAAAACTGTTTGCCAAGCTTATGATTGCATTACAAATTTGGAATCACTAATAAAATTAAACAACGGTCTAAAAAGTTTTGGCTCTAAATGTTTGAATCAAACAAAATCTGTATTTTTTCATGTTGCCCAAACTCTACACATTCTCATTCTCTGAATAATGGCCGTCAGTCTCAGTCAGTCTATAGCGATTAATGATTGGTTCCTGTATTAGTAGGTGGGGCTTAATTCGCCATATTGACTGTTACAGTTTTACCCATTCAAAACTATTTGAGTGACGTGTCTTGTGTATAATATAGTCTTTGATAATAGCCATCACTCTGGTTTGCTGCAGTTCTAAAGCTTTAGAAATATTGTTATAACTATTTCTAGACTGGTAGATCTCTATTATTATCTTTGTCACTTGTTTTTAAATTTCTATGGATGTCCGTATAATGACTAGCTTTTAAGGATCTTTTGATCTACTCCACTTGTAGAGTAGGTCCTATTTCCAGCGGATGCCCTTCCAGCCGCAACCCATCCCTGGGAAACATTCACACATGCCCACTTACACTCATACACTACGGACAATTTAGCCTACCCAATTCACCTGTAGCACATGTCTTTGGACAGTGGGGGAAACCGGAGAACCCGGAGTAAATCCACGCGAACCCTTGACCATTTTGACACTAAAATGAACTTTTATTGTTAGCATATAATAAAGCCAATCTGCCAAAACCACAGGTTCTGGAATATCTGGTCAACTTTTTTAAAACAACATTTCAATATTTTCTAATATGGTTCATGCTTATATTTTATTGATTCCAATGTATACATTTCTTTTTAACTGAACTATAACTTTCCAGCATGTTAATTAACTGAATTGACACTTATTAAGATGACTATTTGGTAATAAATGTATTACCATTAACATTTCCATCAAACTGTTTCAGCTACTGATGGGAGTAGTCTACATGGAGATGCAGGGAACTACATCAATATTTCTTGTTCCCATAGCTGGGCTTCAAACAACAAAAAGTTTTTCTGCAGAGATCCATGTAATGACAAGAATGATATTTTAGTAAACTCTGACAAGTCATCTAAAGGAAGATACACACTGAATGACTTTGGAAAAGGAGTCTTTATTGTGACCATCACTGATCTGAAAGAGTCTGACTCTGGGGTTTACTGGTGTGGAGTGGAGAGATCAATTAAAAACACATTTGTTGAAGTCAAACTGGCAGTATATAAAGGTAAGGATGATGCTTAGTATTAGCAGTGCAAATACTCATTTGCATATCAAATACTCTCTATATGTTAATTATTATTTGTTTAGGCAAAACTTTAAAACAACCCAAAATTCCAAAAACAGTGACAGATCCTCAATCCTCAACAAAAAGTGTAATCTCTTCATCTTCAACACTTGATGACTTCTCCAGTTCTTCTACAGCAGGTAACAGTTAATCAGTATTGATCATTTGTCTATATGAATGAATAAATTAATGAATGAATTTCTCTTCTTTTATAGAATTTAAATATCCTGCGTTTTCATCCAGACCAGCTTTTTATGAGAATACTAAACAATTAGGTGAGTTGTAATTTACCTTATTCTGCAATGCAGAAGTATCCATAACAATTGAGTTTTAATCAAAAAGCGTAAAAATGGCTACTCCTAAATTTGTTATGAAAATACACTTTGGATGGCCTGGGGTAAGCAAATAATAAGAAATTGTTAATTTTTGTGTTAACTTTGAGAATGCCGTTACAATTAAGTTTTTGAAGGTTGAGATAATTCTGCAATGCTAATGGGACTGTTAATCAAGTGTTTCTGTTGATTTTAGATTATCAGATGTTCACTCCCATCATTCTGACTCTCGTGGTAATTATATTTGTGGTAGTTCTCTGTTTAGTTTACATGCGAAAGAGAAAATCACACAATTCTGATGGTAAGTGACAATATGCTGCATTCTCTAAATATAGTCTTCCACATAATCTGTCAGCTAAAACATTTCATTGTTTCCAACTTTAGCTGATGCGGAAATGCAAAGCACCACATATACTACAGAGGTGAGGAAGAAAACTTAAGTGTTGAATTTTTTTATTATTATTTTATTTTCTCAATTTATCTTTGGAAATTCTGACTTCTAAGTGAAATGAATTATAATACAGGCATTATATTCATACTGCTATCTGTGTAGGTCATTTATTGAATTTCAATGCATGCTAATTTAACTTACATCATATCTAATAATGATCATCAAACATATGTAACATGCCAGAAATGAAAGTAACTTAAACATTGTCTTGTTCACTATATTTAAGACGTCGCTGAATCAACAGGCTGCTGGTGATTATGAGGAGATCACAGAGACCCCGCAGCAGATCAGCACACACTCCACTTATTGCAATGTGATTAAAACTCATACAGCCAATCAAAACCAAGATCCCCCACCATATTCCCTCCTCTCCTTTCAGCCAAGCTGCACCAAACAATCTCCAAACAACAGCGCTGATTAGGTTGGATTAAAAAATCCAACCCAGGCTCATTCTGAACGTACTCCTATATACATTTCTGAAAAGGGGCAAACACATTCCAGGAGCTATGTTTCTTGCAGTTTTTTGTTTTGGCGAATCCACCAGTGTCCGCTGTGTATGCTTTTTTAAGATCTCATTTTCTCTCAGTAGTGCCATTCACGCCACCAGAGGCCGCTATGTGCTGACTGACTGACCAATCAACTGACCCAGCCTCCTCCTTCCCTAAACCCAACCAATAGTGTTTTAAAAAGCACCATTTGACTCACCCACCCACTTCCCCAAACCCAACCAACAGCGATCCAGAAAAAGTCAAGCCCTCACTCCAGCCTGATTTTTACAACTTTTCCGATTTTACCAGACTCGAACCCTGTCATCGCGGTAAACTCCACTTTACGTCACAAGTCTCCCCACGTACATGGTCGAGCTACTGAGCAAACTGGTAACAGTGGCACAGCTGTCCACACGGAGGTAAGCGGTCAGCTGGTAAGAGCAAAAAAGGAACAGCGTCATACCGCCCCATAGCGCTCATTTTAAAGACAAAATGCAGCCATATGTTTCTCTGGCTATATAATTGATGATCTACAGAAATTTATACAGGGGTTTGTTTTCAGATTGAGCCTACATTGAAAAAAATCCCATAACATTATTGTAGCAATTTACATTTTTAATAAACTGTATTCATTAATTCGATGTTTACATATTGCAGCAGAAAAACAGTATATTATTTTACCCTACAGATGTTTTGTGTAGGCTATATCTATCTAGCATTTAACTACTAAGCTTTGTTTATACCCTTGTTATACTACCAATTAAGACAGATAATGCTATAGCGTTAAAACAGATGCAGTGTTGTCTGTGTAAATGTAATTTTCAGTAACAAAGGCACATTTTAACGGAAAAAAAAAATCAGTTGGCTTGATAACTAACAAGAGTAACTTTAAATATGTTGACCTATCATTATTTTTTTTTAATAATTGCTTTTTTACAATTCTGTTTGCACTTTCTGGCTGCCTACTAATTGAAACCAATTATCAGAGGCATGTATGATTCATAGAATTAGTATGTCTAAGTTAATTGATAACAGATTGTGTGTTTTTTTTTTTTTTGGGGGGGGGGTGGAGATGCATGTTTATTGTAAATGAATCAAAATCTTAGATCCTAATGTTGCACAAGTTTCAGAGATTCTGATGATTGTACGACCAAAAACCCATTTATGTACAAGCAATCAGGAAGTAAACTGTAGAACAACAAATACATGTGACTAAACTAACTTTCTTTTCATTGTTCCTCTTACTGCCCGTTACCTGGTCCTGTTTCAAATATATTTCTCTGATGACATCCTGTGCTGCAATTTCATTTAAAGTATTATTTGTATATTGGACAATGTATATTTGTATATTTTATGCTGCTACTTGTTGTTTGTGTCATCTCTATGCACCCATTACTCTGAGAGTAATGCAATATAAATTCTCTGTATGTTTGTATATGTGAACTGACAATAAAGCGGTCACTTTAAATGTTACCATCTTGTCATTTTGCCAACTGAAAAAATAACGACTCCATAATTAGTTTGTACTGTAAATATGTTTCGTACAAACACCTATTATATAAACTTGAAGTTCAGTTCATTGACATTTGTTAATGTTTTAAAGCTATAATTCAATTAATTTTCCCAATACCAGCATGATATGCAGTGAGCTACATTCAAGTCTTTACAGGTAGTCATTGAAATACTCAATGGAAAAACCCTGTTTTGGGGTTGTTACTGGTGATTTTGAACTTTTGTCACAAAAAAATAAAAAATGACACTTTAATCAATTTCAATGGAGTTATCGAGGTTCTTTGCCAGATAAAGAATCTCTCATACAGATTGGCCTTCTTCAAAAATACCCTTTTAAAACATACCAATGGGAAACAACTCTAGTATTAGAAAGGAAGTGGTCACTAAACCATGCATGTTTTCGTGGTATTTTATGGTTTTGAAGACACAAAAAAAACACCTTTATTTTAAGTGTGATCTCAGTTGGACACCTAAAGACTACTCAGTCTATCCTACATAGTGCAAAGCTCGGACTCAGCAGAATTACTGCTCAAAATGAAGTTATTCTGTGCTTTCTGGCTCTGGATCTTTCTGTCAGGTCAGTTTTCTACACATTTATCACAGTCAGTAAAAATAGCAGTAATTCCTGTTTTCTATTAAGCTGCCAAATTATTGACTGATTGATATAATATTTAATATGAGATTGTTTCTATAGTTGGGCACCACAGTGACCAGATTTAATTAATGGTTTAAAGCTATAATTAAATTTATTCACATATATTTATTAAGCAGATACATTTATCCAATGCAACTTACAAAGGAGTATATGAAAATCTTAAATCACCAGAAAAATACCGTTTGTATGCAGTGACAAGTATTGGCTAGTTTAGCATTTGTGAGTTTGATATTGTCTATATAAAACACATAAGCAGCGCAAACAGATATGTTAAGAACAGAATAGGAAGTGCTATTATGAAAAGATTATGTGTTGACAAAACTGATGGCGTCTTCAGCTGTTTCTTAAAAATGGACAAGACTCAGCTGTTTGGGTTTGAAATTTTCAAATCAATCTGCAATTTTATATTTGATCAGATTTACAGTCTGAAATTTTTGCATCTCAAAAAAATAAATACAAGCTTACATTGCTCAATCACAACTCTGCCTCCGAAATATTCGCTCAACATAAATTCAGACATTTTGAGAGGGGTTTTGACAATTCAGTGCCATCATACAAGTAAAGACAAAATCTCTGCCAAACTAATTAACTTCATCTCGCAACACAGAGCTCTTTGACAATCAAACTGCATAATATAAAGACAGATAATGACGGGTGCTTGACAATCACTTCTGTTGCCTATTGTAAACTGGCTCCATGCTGCTGTTATGTGTGTGTGTGTTTGTGTCTTCGTGTATTTGACATACTGCTAGTCTCTGTTCAGGGTCTAATGGACACAACATTTCCTTATTATTAAATTTGCATTAAAAAATTCATTTTTAGGATAACGAATATAAAAATTTAAAGCAAAATTTAATTCTTATAGAAATGTTTTTCAACAAATTAATCCACCAGCAGGAGTGAAAGTCCAATTGATTTTGCAATGACTGATTTGATTGATTTCAAATTGAAATGAATTGAAATATTGTGCATTCATTTTATCCAACAGGATTTGGTATTGCAACTTCTGCAGATATTAACATACAAGAATACACTGGAAAATATGTGATAATTATATGTTCCCATAAATGGGCCTCAGATAACTTCAAGTACTTCTGCAGAGATCCATGCACATATAAAGACGGTGCTCTTGTCTCTTCGAAACAAGCAGAAGTAGGGAGATACAGATTGAAAGATTTAGGAGATGGCTCCTTCACTGTGACCATCGCTGATCTACAAGAGTCAGACTCTGGGATTTACTGGTGTGGTGTGGAGAGATCAATTAAAGACACATATGAGAAAGTCATACTGGAAGTCTCTAAGGGTAAGAATGACTTTTTCCAGTGTCATTTGTATTTTTCTCAGTTATTTATTTTTTCTTCTCCTATGCAGATCCTAATGAAAGCATCGCCACATCCACACAAGCATACACAGACATGCACACATTCATGGATTCACACACAACCTACACACAACCAGAACTATCCTCAGAGTCTCCGTCCACCACAGCGAGCAGTACCTGCAGATATTCAACCCTGGACAGCCTCACATTCCCACCCTCAGTTTCAGGTGACAACTTTATCAACCCTAATTTTAATCCGTATATTATAAGCCTTTAATAACGCATGGTTAGTTTCTTTTAGTTTGACAAAGAAATTAAAAGCCATTACAACTCAAATGTGGCTATATATTATTTGTGACAGTTACAAAACGAAGAGATTTGTTGACCGGTAGTGCTTGAAATGTTCATTCAGTGTTTTATGGGGAAAAAACTAACACTAAGTATGGAACAACTGATGATGGGCGCTTGAATTATTAAAAAAATAATTCACAACCACAATATGATTTAATATTAATAATAATTAAATGGACTAAAGTTAATTATTCTTCTTATAACTAGGGCTGGGCAATTAATCGAAATTCGACAATTCAGCACCTATAATTTTTACAAGTTGATTTTTTCAGGACATCACATGACCCCGCTCTGTTAAACGCTAAGGCTTATTTATATTTCTGTGGCCACTTTGCAGCCACATCTAATCTCTTGTCAAGTAGGACGATGGACCTATTCTTAAGCATTACTTTGCACTACAATGACAATGATTTGAAGCTGCTCTGGGATGCATTGATACGGCATATTTTCCGATATATCAAAATTATTTACAATAAAATAATTTGTTTACAGAAGATGCAAGAAATGCACTTTAAAATACTATTTACAGGATATACTAGAGTTGTTTTATTTAGAAAAGATATAGCTTATTTACTACTTTAAATATGAAAGACACTAATGCTGCGCTCACACCAGACACGTAAGAAGTGTCAAGTGCGAGTTTCAAGTGTCAAGTGCGATTTTTAACAAAACTCTGCACAGAAACAGTAAAAAAAATGTCAGCAGATTCCGTCTGGCCCTACTTATGCCGTTGCGCCTGTTGTTGGTATCCCAGGGGGAAATTCTCCTGCCGACACCAGACAACAGTTCATCAAACTCGGCTCAGTCGGAATTCATGCTGGAAGCTTCCATCATCCAGGTATAGTTTCTGGAGGAGTTTATAAACTTACAGAGCTGGGTGCACCTCTGAAAGAATGAAGTGAACTCAGACACGGCAAGTATGGAAGCTGTTTTTCAGCCTTCAATTTCTTAGCCATTTAGCAATGAAGCTACAGTCACCAGGCACACAGAAGCCCTGCCCATGACGCGAATCAGCGTCTATTGTGAAGCAGATTTGACGAGCGAATGAAGCGGATTTGACGCGCAAATGAAGTGAGTAAACTCAAAATGTTCACACGTCTATTTAGGCGCAAAAAGCTCAATTTATCCGAGCGTTCTGCGTCTGGTGTGAACACAGCATAACAATAATTTATTTTGTGTCCAAAAGTGAAAGCTATTTGTTACTTTTTTTTAATAAGAAAAAGTTCTCTGTTGGTTTTAGGCATTGTAATTTCATTCAAAAATCTCTTATTTGTAATTTATGAGAATATTTACTGTACAAAACCTGTCAGTGAAATATGAGGGCAATAAATAAATAAATAAATAAATAAAGTTACTAAAATAATTATTCATTAATCATAATGGAGTTAAAATGATCAATTAATCTAGACTTTGATTTTAGGCCAAATTGCCCAGCCCTACTAATAACACACCAAAATACATTGTTCAGATGTTGCATTTCAGACATTTGTCCTCAAACTGCTCCTGTGTGTAGCATTTGTTTCTCACAAACCTTTTACTAAAAGTAGCAGCTGTGAAATAACTGGAATCATTCAGCATAGTGATAAGGAACTGTAATGCAATCAAAACCTGCCTGGCAATACTTTAGCTGTGTGTTCCCCTAACAAAAATATAACCGCACATGTTTAGCAGCCAATCAGAATCGAGCATTCAACACCCCCGTAGTAAAATTTGTAGGATTTTAAGAAGGTACATCTGAATTTTTAGTGGGAATTTCCACATGTAACCAAAACCAATAATCAATTCTCTCTCTCACTTCCTCAGCATCTGTACACACTTCGCCATATGCTGCTGTTGGTCTGGGCTTGGCAGTGATCATACTTTTGGTTGGTTTAATCACTGTTCACCTGTACAGGAAGAGAGTCAAAACATCAGAAAGTATGTGCGCACAAACACACTCCCACTCGCGCACACACACACACACACACACACAAGTATCAAAATAATTAAAAGCTTGTTTCAAATAAACATGAAGCCAATACTCTTTTTAATGTTTTGCAGCAGCAACATCTGCAGACAGAAGTGACGGATTCAAAGAGGAGGTGAGACACATTGATGATTCTGACCAAAATCAAAATGAATGATCCTTACTAATGATGTTGTCGGATTTCTAATATGTACATCATTTTACTCAGAACTGTCAAGTAAATTAATATTGTCATTCATTTTTAGGGCATACAGAAGAGCACAGAGATTAAATCTACAGACACGTATGAAGTCATGAGAAGCCATTCATATTCGATTTATGAGAATTTAGACGAGGGCCAAGTGCATGAAGATTATGGAAATCTCTGATTGCAGCAATGAGCTATATGCACAACAAAGGACCCTTATACACCATAGACTTCACATAGACATAAGCCTTTATTTAGTTGTTCAGGCATAAACTGAGATCAATTTTATATGCAAGCGCCATCAGGAGCAGTAGGTAAGTGCAGATACTCCATTGCAAATACTGTGGTAAAATAAATTTGTATATTTTATAGACATGGCGCGGAACACCAGAATTTAATTTAGTGCTTCTTGTCTGATGCCCTCTTTGTAGTGAAGATCATTGATTTTCAAACAGATCTTAAACATGCCAATTGTGTAACTGCCCCATTATTGTTTGGGAGTTCAGTTTATAAAATATCAAGTATGTAAGAATATTTTGTAAATAGTTTCTGTGCAAAAAACAAAACAAAAAAACAATCATGCTCCTGAGTTTTCATATTCTGTGTACTTTGATAAAAAAGTGACCTTCCCAACTCAAAACAAATCACAGTAAAACTAAATTATTTAACATACATATAACGCTGCATTTATCATATGCTGTGTTTCACTTGCTTGTTTGCTAAATAAAAGTCAATGACTTGCCTGAAGCCAACCATAACCTATACTGTCATGAATTATTACATGTTTTTGCATTCTTCCTTCATTATTTTATTTGTTTTATTACCATAAATGTTTGGATATTGCTTACTGGAAAATAAATAATGGGATAATGCTTTATTTTTTTCATTATGTTAAGGTACGCAGATGATATATCTCCAACCTGATTTGGATTAACATCTATGTTGATCCTAAAACAACATTCCATTCAGCCAATCAGAATTAAGGAATATGTTTACAGTTTATGGTTTATGCACTTCTACATGATTGTCATCCAAATATGATTTTCCTCTAATTTTGGGAATTATTTACAGTTATGGTTGGGATTAGGAGTAGGAAATAGGTATGGAATACATTTTCAAACAAAAATGATGTTCCAGGATCAACATGGATGTTAATCCAGGACCACATCATACCTGGCAAAATAATAACGTACAATGATATATTAATTCATTTGTATCATTCTTCATTTATATCTGATTTTAAAAAATGCAAGATATGAATAAATTTATAAAAAAAAAAAAACAGAAAAAAATGATAAAAAATTAATTAATTCTAATTCTAAAAAATTAATTAATAATCTCCTGCTGAATTACTGTATTTCATTAACACACCAGAGAGGCTAAAACTACATTGAAATTGTATTGAACTTTTACATTAAGGCAAATGTGACACATTGACACATACTGATTGTCATTGATTTCCTAAGAGTTTTACCATGTATTTGTGCAAAGCAATGTTTTGGAATAAAAATTCTTTTTTTATATAAATAATCAAAAATACTCTATAATAAACAATTAAAGTTCTGTAGCCATGAAATCAAAGTAGTTCATCAATGTTTTTTACTTGAGGTTTTTCTAAAGGCTTTTATGATAGATTTTGTAAGTATTAAGGCCTGGTCAACCTAGATCAATATTTGCTGGAAAAAACGTGCTTGTTTCTGCAAAAACAAAACTAATCTGAGAAGAGTTTTAATTCCCGCTACCTGCTAGCCAATGAAATATTCAGACAGTGTAGTACAGCATCTGAAGAGGGTTTATTTCACACTGGCCGAGGATCAGACTGCACACCTCAAGCTTAACATTACCGATCACGGAAAGCAGATGGAACCTGACCCTGGACCTGTGTGAAATGAGGATGTGCATTCAAAGCAAAAGTGAACAAGGAGGAAGTGGTCAGGTTTTGGATGTGAATGTGTGGGAGTGTGTGCATGTAGAAACCGGTACACATGTTAGAAAGAGTGTAGATGAGGATCTAGACATACGGGTTTGTTACTGCTTTTTGGTATAACCGAGGTGTTATAACAGCCAATATTAAAAACTGAACATAGAAAACTAAAACTGGACCAGAACAAACAGAAAAGGATCCTGACTCAGGATGAGGTTCGTCTGTGTTCTTTGGCTCTGGACATTTATATCAGGTGAGTTTTGCACAGATTTTTTTAAAGGTACATAAGAAATATACAAATAGAAATAAAGAAGGAAAACTGAGAGCTATTATATTTAAAACTATTCGAACACAACCATGCTAATTATTAGTAATGCTGGAAAAAAGTCTATACAATATTTTCCTGATGAGTTTAAGTATTTTTATTGTAAATCTTTTAAAGACTTAACACATTATGGTTCACTTAAAAATAAACAAATAAAATGGTTATAAATAATATAATCAAAAAAATTTCTAAGCATTATTTTAGAATGATTTCTGAATGATTATGCGACACTAAAGATATCAAAGGAACAAGTTATATTTTAAACAATATTAAAATAAACAACAGTCACTTCGAATTGTAAAAATTATACTGTTTATTTTGTTTATTAGACCAAATAAACGTAGACTTTTGACTGTAGAAA